>NC_057812.1:286729182-286756904 GCF_018294505.1 Triticum aestivum
GCTCGCAGGAGCCACCCCGCCGCCTCGCCGGACCCGCCGCCCGAGGTAGCCGCCGTCGCCGGCGGTTTTCTTTAGAAAACCGCCCGGTTTTTTTAAAGCGGCGGTTTATTTTTTTTATCAGATCGGTTTTATTTTGGTTTATGCTATTTAGCGAGCGTTCGCTCGATTCGTGCGTTTTAATGAACGTGTTCATCATTTAGATCCAGTTAACGAACGTTCATTCATTAAACTGTTTGTCGTTTTTCTTTTTTCTCGGATTTAATCCGTGATTTTTCTGATCGCGATTTCTGATCTGATTTTCGTTTTAGTTTATCTTTTCGCTCGTTTATCGGAATCAGGCAATTCAAGCGCCTGGAGTTTCGTATCGAAACCCTCTTTTCGTTTAACAAACTTAAACAAGTTTTTGCTTCTGTAAAAAATTTCCTTAGATCTAGAATAGTAAACCAAGCCTGTTTCTTTTGCCGTTTGTTTTTCGTTGCTTCGTTCAATTTGATTTCTTTTTGCCAACCGGAGTTCTTAAGTTGAACCTTCTGGTTAGATCTCTTATTTGAGTTTTACCTGTGCATTAGTTGAGTACTTATTGTATGCTTGTTTGTTTGCGATAGAGTACCCGGAGTGCGCCGCTTGTTACTTCGAATCGTTAGCTTTCCCAGATCATCAGCAAGGCAAGTAACACTTTGATCATACCTTCTACTACCCAGTTTTATTGCATTAGATCAATCCTTACACGTTGCATGATTAGGATCTAATTAAATTGTGGGTTTGGGAACTAGTTGAGGTAGTACCTATTACCTGTTTATTATCAAACCTTTGGGAGTTACTTCTACGTTTGCTTATTATTGCTGTGCTATGCTAGTAGACGTGGATTGGGTGAGTGATATCCATGACCGATATGAGATTTTTAAATCAATGGTTTGTCTAAGGTGGCAACTTAAATACACATCTAGGTGGATTGAGGCACCTAGGTATTCCAGGATTGCCTGTTTTCTTTTGGACCGCCACCCAGGTTCAAAGGGATCGTGAGATTATTCATGCTAGAAACTTCCGTGTGCAGCCACAAGCTGCCTAGTTGACTAAGTCGTGCGAACTCTTACAGTGGTAGACTAGCAGATATTGGGGATGTAGGTGGTACGGTCTACCCATCGTAAGGTGCTAGTGCTTCTGAAAAACTATGTCTCGGTCATCCGTTTCTCAAACACCGTGTAGTGCGAGAAACCTAACGGAGGCGATCGAGTCTTGTGGGGAAAAGTGCGCAAACCTCTGCAGAGTGTACAAACTAATCATGGTTAGCCGTGTCCCCGGTTATGGACATCTTGAGTATCTAGTACCTGGATTATCATGTGAATCTCATCATGTCACTATAATTAATGATGTTGGGATTTAATGATGATTATTTTAATTGGGATTGAGGATGCTGTCAACCATTCTCAATGTTTAACAACCACCATAATAGTTAAATAAATTTATTCCTTTGCGGTAGGAAAAAATTGGCTTTACGCAAAACTGTAACCATAGAGCTTTTCCACTAGCCAAATATGCATGTAGAATAGTTGTGTCTTTCCATTATTCTCTATGTGTTAGTTTGCCAGCATATTCCATGTGCTGACCCATTTTCGGGCTGCAACGTTAATGTTGCAGACTTTTCAGACAATGATTAAGGAGTTTTAGGTCATGGTTCTATACTCAGTGATGCCGTTGGAGTTGATGGACTCACTTATCTTCCAAACTTTCCACTGTTATCGTTATTAGATGGCCTTAAGCCATAATTATTGTAATAAGTTCTCTATTGAGACACTCGATGTAATAAGTGTGTGATCGATACTTTGTTAATAAACCCTTCAAGTACTGTGTGGTGTCAGCATTACTGATCCAGGGATGACACCGGAGCCAAGAGATTGGACCGTTTGAGGTCTGGTCGCTACACTATCGCATAGCGATAAAGTAAAACAATTGTTTGGCGCTTGGATCTTATGCAATAAAGAGACAACCATAAGGCTTCTGCCAGTTGCCGATAACTTCAACAAAACATCATCATCTCATACAACAACTTATATCTCATCAAGTCTTGACCATATCACATCACAACAAGCCCTGCAAAAACAAGTTAGACGTCCTCTACATTGTTGTTGCAAGTTTTACGTGGCTGCAACGGGCTGAGCAAGAACCGTTCTTACCTATGTATCAAAACCACAACAATAATTCGTCAAGTTAGTGTTGTTTTAACCTCCAACAAGGACCGGGCATAGTCACACTCGGTTCAACTAAAGTTGGAGAAACTGACACCCGCCAGCCACCTGTGTGCAAAGCACATCGGTAGAACCAGTCTCGCGTAAGCATACGTGTAATGTCGGTCCGGGCCGCTTCATCCAACAGTACCACTGAACCAAAGTATGACATGTTGGTAAGTAGTATGACTTGTATCGCCCACAACTCACTTGTGTTCTACTCGTGCATATAACATCTACGCATAAACCTGGCTCGGATGCCACTATTGGGGAACATAGTAATTTCAAAAAAATTCCTACGCACACGCAAGATCATGGTGATGCATAGAAATGAGAGGGAAGAGTATCGTCCACGTACCCTCGTAGACCGTAAGCGGAAGCGATATGAGAACGCGGTTGATGTAGTCGAACGTCTTCACGATCTGACCGATCCAAGTATCAAACACATGACACCTCCGAGTTCAGCACATGTTCACCTCGATGAAGTCCCACGAACTCCGATCCAGCGGAGCTTCACGAGAGAGTTATGTCAGCACGACAGCGTGATGACGGTGATGATGTTGCTACCAACGCAGGGCTTCACCTAAGCACCGCTACGATATGATCGAGGTGGATTATGGTGGAGGGGGGCACCGGCACATGGCTAAGGGATCAATAATCAACTTGTGTGTTCTAGGGTGCCCCTGCCCCCGTATATAAAGGACCAAGGGGGGAGGCCGGCCTGCCCTGTAGGGTGTGCCAGGAGGAGGAGTCCTCCTTCTGGTAGGAGTAGGACTCCCCTTTCCTACTCCAACTAGGAGGAGGAAAGGAAGGGGGAAGGGGAGAAGGAAGGAGAGGTAGGAAAGGAGGTAAGGGGGGCCGCCCCCCTAGTCCAATTCGGTTTGGGCAAGGGGGGGCGTGCGCCCGGGCTCCACTCTTCCACCACTTGGCCCATAAGGCCCAATACTTCCCCGTATTCCTGTAACTCCCAGTACATCGAAAAATACCCGAATCACTCGGAACCTTTCCGGTGTCCGAATATAGTCTTCCAATATATCGATCTTTACGTCTCGACCATTTCGAGACTCCTCGTTATGTCCCCGATCTCATTCGGGACTCTGAACTACCTTCAGTAGATCAAATCAAATAAACTCATAATACCGAATGTTAAGCGTGCGGACCCTACAAGTTCGAGAACTATGTAGACATGACCGAGACACGTCTCCGGTCAATAACCAAGAACCTGGATGTTCATATTGGCTCCTACATATTCTACGAAGATCTTTATCGGTCAAACCGCATAACAACATGTGTTGTTCCCTTTGTCATCGGTATGTTACTTGCCCGAGATTCAATCGTCGGTATCTCAATACCTAGTTCAATCTCGTTATCGGCAAGTCTCTTTACTCGTTCCGCAATGCATCATCCCGTAACTAACTCATTAGTCACATTGCTTGCAAGGCTTATAGTGATGTGCATTACCGAGAGATCCCAGAGATACTTCTTCGACAATCGAAGTGACAAATCCTATTCTCGATCTATGCCAACTCAACGAACACCATCGGAGACACCTGTAGAGCACCTTTATAATCACCCAGTGACGTTGTGACGTTTTGTAGCACACAAAGTGTTCTTCCGGTAATCGGGCGTTGCATAATCTCATAGCCATGGGAACATGTATAAGTCATGAAGAAAGCAATAGCAGTAAACTAAACGATCAATTGCTAAGCTAACGGAATGGGTCATGTCAATCACATCACTCTCCTAATGATGTGATCCCGTTTCTCAAGTGACAACTCATGTCTATGGTTAGGAAACATAACCATCTTTGACCAACGAGCTAGTCAAGTAGAGGCATACTAGTGACACTATTTCTCTATGTATTCACACATGTATTATGTTTCTGGTTAATACAATTCTAGCGTGAATAATAAACATTTATCATGAAATAAGGAAATAAATAATAACTTTATTATTGCCTCTAGGGCATATTTCCTTCAATTTTGTGAGCAAATAACTTATGGGAGCAACAATCAGCTAGCATAAGAAGGCAAAGCAAGCATAACTTCGATATTTTCAACACATAGAGAGGAAACTTGATATTATTACAACTCCTACAAGCATATACTCCTTCCTCATAATAATTTTCAGTGGCATCATGAATGAATTCAACAATATAACTATCACATAAAACATTCTTTTCATGATCCACAAGCATGGAAATTTTATTACTCTCCACATAAGAGAATTTATACTCATGAATAGTAGTGGGAGCAAACTCAACAAAATAACTATCATGTGAGGCATAATCCAATTGAAACACTACAAAAAATACACTTTCATGATGATACCTGTTTGTCACAGTAGGTCGTGTTTTCTGTCATGCATGTACATCCATGACAAATTTATGACAGAATCAAGATAGTCATACCTGTGTTGTCATAGAAGTGTTCCATGACATTACCAAAATTATCATCACGGAAGTGTCCACTTCCATGACGATAAATCACGCGTCACAGAAGTGCTTTCGTCAAGGGTGACTGACACGTGGCATCCACCGTAACAGAACGCCGTTAAGCTATTGGGTCGGGTTTTGGATCCGATAACCCGTTAACAGCCCCGACCAACGGGGATTTTCCACGTGTAAAATCATCATTGGCTGGAGGAAACACGCGTCGGCTCATCGTTGGGACAGATGTTAACCACTCATTGGACGGAAGGCGCCTATGATACGTCGACACGTGGCATGGCCCAACAGAGGCCCATTCTGTGAAAAGGCTGGCCCGTTTGACTTGGTCAAAAGCTGGCGGGCCAGCCCATGGAAAGCCTATTAACGGCCTGTTCGAATATAGCCCATTTACAGCCTGCTAACCCAAGGCCCGTTACGCCCTATCCGAATTAGGCCAAGTAGCGTCATCTGGGCCATCCAATATGATTCCAGCCCGTTTTCACTTCTGGCCCATGTATGGCCCGTGACGTCTTTCGGCCCATATGAGGCCCTATGTAACTCTTGGCCTACTAATAGCCCGTGGTGAAACTGGCCTATAATGAATAGTGTATCACTTTACACCTATTAACGGCCCCTGGTGAAACTGGCCCGTAATGAACAGTGTATCACTTTATACCCATTAACGGCCCGTTATTCTGTTGGGCCGTTTCCAGCCCATGTTATCTTTCGGCCTTCTCAGAGCCCATTTATTCTTGGTCTCATTTCCAGCATTCGTTTACTTACGACCCTTTACTGTCATTTTCTGCTTGTGGGCCAAATTCAGCCCGTGGTTACAGTCGGTCCGTTTGTGGTCCGTTAATACATTGGGCCGATTTCATAGCGTCATCAAATACGGCCTATTAACGATGGCCCGTTATGGTTGGCCCATGAACGCACGATTCCAACTCTAGCCCATTTACGACCATAATGCGGTCTGTTTGGCCCATGTTTGGCCAATCGATTATACGGCCCGTATAAGGCCCATTGATAATACGGCCCGCAAAAGGCCCATTGTTTCTACGACCCGTAGAAGGCCCATTGTTTCTACGGCCCATAGAAGGCCCATTGTTTCTACGGCCCATAGAAGGCCCACTGTTTCTACGGCCAGTAGGAAGCCTAGTGTCACTACTGTAAATATTAGCCCATGGTTATTGTGGCCTAGTTTTAAAAAATAAGTTATTGCAGCCACTAGCTAACCGCGGAAAAAGAACTGCAATGACTACAAGCAAACAAATAAACAAGACAACAAGGAAATAAATAAGCAAGCAACTAACGCTAGGCTATCACGGCTATTACACATATTACATCCACTGGGCATCAAAGTTCGCCACTAGTGCAAATATAGGGAATAAAGCAGAATATCATATACACTGGTTGTCAAAGTTGGCGACCAGCGCAAATAAACATCGCAGCAAAACAAATCCAGAACTGAAACCACTTCAGAAGATCTCAAGAAACAATATCCTGGGTACCCATAATGCTGGCACGATGCTTAGCAAGCTTATTAACTTTCTCTTGTTTGGCGCTTAAATCCTCCAGCGCTTGCTGTTGCACCAGAAAATATGCATCTGAATTCTGCAGGGACTTCCTTAGTCCTTCAGCTTCCTGTCGCAGCACATCTAATCGATGTCTTTCAACTTGAAGTTGAGACTCAGGAAGACGAACTGATTCAGGCAGCGAGTTCGAAGAGCTTGTGCTAGCAGTAGTGGCCAGTAACTCGAACACTACATCAAGACAGGACTTTTGGGTTCCCTCACTGTCATCAAGATAGTTTTTATCAGCTTTCTTGGAGACCAACAGGGATGTCTCACTATCTTGAACCTTATCTACATTACTTCCTTTACCATTGGATAACGCGATATTGTTCTCCATTATTTTGTCCGCATTCTAAAAGAGAAACAAGCAGACACATCACATGTTTACCATGTTGTATATGAAACTCATTTTGGTAAATGAGTTCAGTAGTAAAGTGGATAGGATAACAACATGAAACAAACATATATCTATGTACCATGGTCACTTTATGGTGTATATCATTCTAGTTTCTGTTGCCAAATCAAGATAGAGACACAGTTCAAATAATATTTGTTCAAGACAAAGCAGAATAGAAAGAATATAAGTGTGGGTAACTATAGAGCAATAACAACACTTGTAATGTGCATGACATGAGAACATAATTGTTTATTCAATTGAAACTGAAATCAACATAGAGCAGGTTACAATAGCAAACCAGTTAAAGAAACAGGTTTAAAACATACCTGTTGCGCCATTGGAGTTTCAATTCCATCCTTCAAATTTAAAAATAGTTGGTATGAGTAAATACAGTCATGCAAGAACAAAGGAGTATGAACCATAGCTATAGAACCTGACCTGAGAACAAATCTTCTTCTCCTTTAAGCGTTGAGTTGGGATTCGGAGTGGTGGTCCTCGTGCTTTGGGCACTGCAGTTCCCTTACTAACTGCTCGTGTTTGGGTGCTCTATGGTGGAGACGGTGACATGTCAACTGGAACTGAGTTACTATCTGCCGAGGTTGGGGTTAGAAGGGGTGTAGCTGGTTCTCTATCCAACTGGATAGGGGTACAATCTGCGAGAGTCTGGGTTATGTGTGGTGGATCTGGTCCTTGGGCAAGTACAACTGTGGTTCTATCTGCATCAACTGGTAGCACTATCTTTTCTGAAGACCGTGTTGTTACTCCCTTAGATACTGCCATCACGCTCTCCAATTCAAATGGCTGATAAACAAGAAAAGTAATTGAAAGTATAGACATTGTATGATAGACAGGTGCAATGGATAGTGGGGGGTAAAAGAGGGCATGAAATAATTCATATTTATGTTGTCTAACCAAACAGGATAGCATGACACAATTTCACATATATGATGGCTAACTAAACAGGATAGCATGACACAATTTCACATTATGATGGCTAACTAAAAAAGATGGAAAGACATAGTTCAAAATATGAGACTATGTAAATAGGATGACATGACATAACTATATAATGTGTTTATTAAATAGGTTGGCATGCCATAATTCGCATACATTCACGGATAGAATGCCATAATTCAAAATATGATGACTGTAAACACTAAACAGGATGAGATGATATAACTATATGATGTCTTTATTAAATGGGTTGCCATGCCATAATTCAGATAGATGATGTGTATGTACTATGTAAACATGATGGCATGATATAATTCAAATATATGATTTATATAGTAAGCAAGTAAGAAAATGGCAATCCATATATGATGTAAAAACTAAGCAATGCAAGACAACATCCATGACATGGGTAATATAACCCTGCCAAATTTGACCATAAACCTCAAGGGGAAATAGGACTGGTCATCAGTCTCTGAATCCTCCTCTGAGGAGCTCTCTATAACCAGCAAGATGTCTTCTTCAGCAGGTAGCATTGTCTGCTCTAAGTACCTTGTTTTCAATCCAGATACTTCCATCACCGCTTCAAATGGCTGATGCATAGGAAGAGTAGTTGAATATACAAACGTTGTCGACAAATGGAACATGTAATACAAAAAAATGATAGCATGATATAATTCACATACATGATGATTGGCTAAACAGCATGGCATTGCATAATTCACATATATAATGCCTTCGCAACAAGATAGCATTGTATAATTCACATATATAATGTCTTGCAACAAGATGGCAATGCATAATTCACATATATGGTAATTAGACACTGAACAGGTGGCATTCACACAAAGCATGTCTAAACTAATCAAATGACATAGCAATGCGAGACACCATACGCACGATATGAGCAACATAACCCTGCCAAGTTAGAGCATACACCTCGGGGGGGGGGGGAATAGGACTGGTCATCTGTCTCTGAATCCTTCTCTGAGGAGCTATCCGTAACCAGCGAGATATGCGCTTCGTCAGATAGCATAGTCTGCTCTGAAGACCTTGTTTTCACTCCAGAATTTGCCATCACCGTGTCAAATGGCTGATGCACACGAAGAGCAATTGAATGTAATAACATTGTTAACAAATGTAATATGTAACGGAAAAAAAGGATGGCCTGATATAATTTACATATAAGATGACTAGCTAAGCAGGTTGGCATTGCAAAATTCACATATATGATGCCTGGCTAAACAAGATGGTGTTGCATAATTCACATAAACGATGAATAAACTAAACAGATGGCATTTGCACAAAGGATGTCTAAACTAAGCAGATGACATATTTGATGTATAAAGTAAGTAATGCAAGACACCATATGCATTATATAACCAACATCAGCATGCCAAGTTAGAGCGAAGACCTCAAGGGGTAAATAGGAGTTGTCTTCTTCTTCTGAATCCCCCTCAGAACAGATATCTTCCTCTCGATTACAATCTGAAATGCATGGAGGGGGCGTTGCCTTTGCGCCTACCATGGAGCGACGTCTACATGAAATTTTATTGCCACACAAGGCTCGTCTCTTTTGCTCTACATGTTCAGTTCCATTGTTTACAAAAACTGTCATGCATAGGAACAAAACATAGTGAGATTATGTAAGGAGTGCATGCAGAAATCCAGAGTGATGGTAGCAACCTATGGATAGACCCAAAACCAATAACAGCAGGCAAATAATGGCTTCAGTTAAAAAATACAGATAATGGCTTCTTTATTGTTTGTGTCCCACCCAACATGAAACTCATAGTAGACACCGGAGATTAACCAGATAATAGATAGATACTATTGATAGCAGCCCCGATATGTACCCCACAACAATTTAAAAACTCAAGTTTGACCATTAGTTTGGAGCTGACTCAGAGTCTAATCGGTGAACAGGACGATAAAGTAGCATGTAATATTAAGCAATGCATAACGTAAGCAGACACGAAAGAGTGCAACCTCTCTTGTGGACCTGTGTAGTCCTCGAGGTCATCTGCTCGGTTGATGATGGTAGTGCAGTTTTCATGGCTGCCAGCGGTGGGGAAGAAGATCTGAGGTGGCGAAAGACAGTCTGGAGGTCGGATCCCTGCTGTGCTGGACCCTTCTGTCGTTAGAGCAGCTGAGCTGGGGTCGACGATGGCGCAGCAGGAGTGGGACAAACCACGCAATGTTTTCTTTGGACAACTATCTATAAAAGAAGTAATTTTGTAAGGGCTCGTTTGAATTGGAGGATTCCAACAATGCAGGGATAGGAAATAGACAGGAATAGGATAGGAATGCACGTGCAAAACAGAGAATTTAAAAACATATGATTTCTACCAATCTGGGTGTTTGATTCACAACAACTGGAAGATCACGGGATGCAAAGAAGCATGGTGAGATTAAGTCAAACCACAAGAAAATGTACGGTTATAATGCTATTATGCTACTATCTCTTAGCCTTGTGCTTCATGAATAGGAATTTGAAAAGGAGGACAAGTGAAATTTAAAATTCCTATCTTTTTTCTTTCAAGGAGAAACTAAAGGAACAAATCCGTGTGCTCAGTGGACAATATATATATAACATGTAGAGTAAAAAAGAGATGCAACAAGTGTACAACCTCTTTGGCGAAGCCATGTCGATCTCAGCGTGATTGGGTTAGCCAGTGAGGATGCTCCGGCTGACTTGGCTGTCAGAGAAGGGGAAGAAGATCTTAGGCGTCTGGAGATGGAGCCCGAGGTACTGCTCCGCTGTGATGGAGGGTTTCGTCGTTGGAGCAGCTCCGGTGAGTTGTACGATGCCGAGGCTGAAGCAGGACAAGAGAGACAACGAACAACGTTAACCTGAGTGGAATTCTAATAGCATCTCCAATACATGACGTAAAATACATAAACACAAAGTGCTAGATGTAAAATACATACGCCTCTCATCTCTGAACTTAACTGTCGAAACTGAATTTAACTATCGAAACTGAACTTAACTGTCGAAACTGAACTTAACTGTCAAAACTGAATTTTGTTGTCGAAACTGAACGCACTAGCAAGGTGAGGCTACACGTCGGTCGACTGACTTTTTCATCTCTGGTCAGTCAATTTTGCAGCCGTTGGATACGAAATCAAGGGCCTGCGGTTCATCTTCAACCTCCACCCCCCTGAGCCGGCCAAACAGCAGCCCCCTGCCGCCCGCGGCCGGTGGTGTGCCACCCCGCCCGCCCCAAAAACACTCCCCACTGCCGGTCCGCTGCCGCCCCGGCCATCCCTCTAGGCCCCCCTGTGCCGAGCTTTTTCTCCGGCGATCCGCACGCCACCGCCCCGCCAACGCCCCGCCACCACCGGCGACCACCGCCCCCATCCTGAACCCTAAGATATTTAGTGGGGTACCTCTCCGGTGAGCCCCCCTAACCGCTGCGGCTGGTTCTTCCTTCATCCCGGTGGCATCGGAGTGAAGTGTAGCTAAATCGGAGCAGCATCGCAAGCAAGAGCAAGGGCGAGAGCAGCAGCGCGAGCAAGAGCAATAGCAAGAGCAGACCAGGCAGGGGACCGAGAGCAAGAGCAGAGCTGCAGCACGAGCGAGAGCTAAAGAAGCAGCATGTCCTACTGATGTGCACGTCGCCGCCAAGGGAGCGACGCCGTGGAGGAAGTGGCCGGCGACGCCGCCGTGGATGGAGCTGCGCCGTGTCGGCTCGGGACCGAGCGCCGGCAGCACCGTGAGATCGAATCAAGAAGAAAATGTGGCGATTAGTGTACAACCTCTTTGGTGGCGCCGATTAGGCCGCAGCTTCATCCGAGGAAACGGTGATGATGATGCTCTTCCGTTGGTTTAGGTGAAGATGGCGGTGTGGGAATGGAGGTGGCGGGAAAGACGAGGCGAACGTCGGGGCAGCTCCTTGGAGGTGGAGGACGGGGTGGCTGAACCGGCGGAATGGTGAGATCGACGACGGATCCTCATCTAGTACGGTGGATGAGGGACATCAAGGTGTTACTGTGGACGACATCGTCGGGGAAGAGGCTCCGGCTGGGTGGCGGACGGAGCAGGGTGTGGGGTTTCATCATGGGTTTTCGCGGCCTCGGTGTATGACTGGGTGGGCGGATGGGATGGCAGTGGGGAACCATGGCTTAGAGAAGCGCTTGTCCGAAATGTGGGGTAAGTTACGAAAGTACCCCCACCTATTTGAGGCGGTTCTTTCAGTTCAGGGGTACCACGGGCATTTCGCGTGTCGGGATTTCACAGGAGGTGGGAGTTTTCGCGTGCATTGTAATTTCGGAATAGCAAGGCGCGGGTTGAGATGGAGGGAGTTGTCGGAGCACAACGAGACAAAGATATATCTTAAATATTTCGGGCTAACAAGGCGCGGGTTGAAATTTCCGGACAAGCCTAATGTGTACTTTACCAAATCAATGCGCCCTACAAATGTCATGTTATGTTCAATTAAAATATTTCGCTACGTGTATAATGCATGCAACCTACTACTCAAATGAACGTTTTAGTGCATTCCAAATGTATATACTACCGCTTCAATATGAACTAAATTTGAATTTGTTTCTCTATTTGAATAAGATCTACAGTAATCATTGTTGTGAAGTCAAAGCATTTGAATTCGTTTCTCTGTTTTAATAAGATCTACAATCATCATTATTGTCAAGTTAAACCATCGTTTGTGTATTATCTTCACAGCACACCACATGATTAGTCTCGAGTTACATATGAACTATGTGTACTATATGAACTCGAACTAGATTTTTTGAATCCACTTTATTTTGATTTCAAATCACATTACATTTCTAGCTCTAGCTAGATCTTCATAATCTAAACCATGTCTCATATGTATAATGTGTTTATGACATTATGTATGGTGCCCCGCCCCCTATGCCTACAAGTATTTAGATGTGAGTTGCAAACACCACACATTACCACAAATTCAAATAAAATGTGAGAATGTTCGATATATAGTATTATTTAGATTGTTCGATATTTAGTTGTAAGCTGCAAACGCCACACATTATCACAAATTCAAATAAAATGTGAGATTGTTTGATGTATAGTATGGTTTAGATTGTTCGGCATTTAGCTGTGAGTTGCAAACGCCATGCATTATCACATTATGGTATAACATGTGCACATCACGTGTATCACCGCTATATTCATGCATGCAATTTAAAACACTATGATCTCCTATTCAAATATATGAATCCGCTTTCATATCAAATTATGATCTTTGTTAGTCTCTTACACCCACACAATCCTCTAACCTTTGTAGCTACCACTAACTTTCTCTCATGCATGCACACGCCCTCCTCGCCCTCCCCCTCCCTCGGCATTCTATCCACCGGGCACATTCATTTTTTTCTTTAGGTCATTCTCAAAGAGTCTCCACAACTCCTTTCCGACACACACCGATCGATAAACCTCTCCAGCGATGCCTGCCTACAACATACAAACACACCTTCAATCTCCTCCTTTATGTGTCCTTGCCTCGTGTCTCTCATACAGTCAGAAACACGTGTAAACTCTCGCCCCTCTTTTCATCGCTCTCACAACCGCACACTCCTCCCCCTATCTAGCTAGTAGTTGGGCCTCTCGCACCACCTCCTAGCTCCATTCTCTCTGTCTATCCATCTCGCTGGGCCTTATTTGCCTCTAACAAATGGACGTACACCGACCGATCTCTCGCTATACATATAGCTAGCTAGGTCCTTATAACTCGTTTTTACCCACACATCAATCGATCTACCTCATTAGTTGTGTCTCTCCCTTCCTCCGACAAACAACAATTGATCTACCGATCTAGTTAGGTTTCCTTACCAAACACATGGTTCCCCTTCATCATCCATGGATGCGTCCCGACAGATCTATCACGCACAGGCACACACAGAAACACATCCCCACTCTTATTGATAACATTGCAGTTACACCCTCAGTTTGTCTAGTAGGCCTCTCCCACCATCTTCGAGAAGCAACTCCATCACCCATCCAACACTCTACCCTTCTCCCTCCCTCTCCCTCCCTCTCCCTCCCTCTCTCTCTCCTCTCTCTCTCCCATCATATTTCCCGTCCTTCAGTTATGTATGGATGTTGACCGATCTCCCTCAAGACATAGCTGGGTCTCTCCTTCTCAACACATATACGAGTCGTTCTACCTCTATAGTTAGGCCTCTGCCTACCCCTCCCACCACCCCCTCCCCCCCACACACACCGATACATCGAGCGCTGTAGGCATGTCTCCCTGCCACACACAAACTTGACGTGTGCCCTCTAACGTTCTGGTAGGCCAGTCGCCCTATATCTTTCACTTGTATACACACACAATTTCGATGGCTCTCTTCATCGATCTCGCACCCACCCACTTGATCCTCTCTTCGACTCTATCGATAGCTATGACCCCTCCCTCTCTTCTTGTGGATTGCCCGACCCTCTATGCATGATATGGATAGGCCTCCATTTCACACACATTGCATGCAAAATTTTGTTTGAGATGTCATCGACACATATTCCCACAAATAATTCATGAAATCAACCCCCCACCCCACCCCCACCCCAAAACAAAAAACACTCACGAACACGGTTTGTATCTCTCACACCCACCCACGCAGGTGGGGGACGTGCACGAAGAGAAGAGGTGCATGCACGGCGCATGTACTCCCGTCTCTTTCCCAACCACACCCGCGTGGGTACACGGTGGAGCTCATTTCTGTACAAAAGAGGCAGCCCACGTGGTAATTTGGCACGTGTACTGGTTGTCCACTTGGTGGAGGGAGGATCGTCTACCACGTGTGAACAAACAAATTGCGACTTGACGTGTTATGTAAAAAAAGAGGCAAACCATGTGGGGCCTACCTTAGAGGCAAGGTTCTATACACTGGAGTACTTTTGATGTGTCCCGTCAACTCGCAGAACCAGGAGAAGCTTGCTTAGTACGCTGTCTCCCTCGCCCACGGGCGTGGTGGCTCGCGGGATGAGGTGAAGCTTGCTTACTACGCCTTACGCCCGCTCCCTCGCCCATGCGCGCGGTGGCTCGCAGGACGAGGAGAAAAATTTACTACTCCCTCTATTTACTCCTCGTCCCTACTACCTTGGTTATAGAGATTATATCCTATTGTTTGGAATATATATGTCCTTTAGTAGATTTCAATATGAACTACTAGTACATACTCCAAACACTGATGTATATAGACGTATTTTAGAGTGTAGATTCACTCATTTTGCTCCGTATGTAGCACTCTCCCTCGCCCCTCGACCCTCACCCACGTGGTGGACGTGCAACAATTCATTCGGTCTCATATAGCCAGAACGATATATACTGCACTACCATTATTGCTCGACTTCCCGAAGAGGCAAAGAGCCAATCGCAAGGTTAATATTTTGGAGATGCCAAGCGCAAGGTTATAGGAGAACGAGTAGTAGGTGCCGCGTCATTTATAAATAAAGTTTTTTTTCTTCAGTGGCACGTACGCAATATGATAGGTTCATATGGAGAGAAAAGGAAACCGCTCCACTATATACATAGTCAGGACGGGCCAGCCTACACGGTTGCTTGCTGGGGTTGCTCTCTTCACACTCTCTCACACAAAATGACTGTGGCCACATCTGTAACATCCCGGCGGATCACGTCTGCTTGGGGAAGGGGTGGATGCTTAGTGTATATGTGGTGGCCGTCGCCGACGGTGAAAACCCACTGTCGGCACGTCCCGACCAGGGGTCCCCGCCGTTCTCTCTCACAAAGCCGGTGAGGTTGCCTTCGTCCCTTGCTCACTGCCGCGACGTGGGCAGTTGCCGCCTCCCGCCGCCCTCCTCAAGGTTGAGCTACGTCCCTCAGGTACAACTCCCTTTACAGCCGGCTTGCACCACAGCTCCAGCTGCCCACATCACTCCCTGTGGATATTTCTCTACTTCTTTGCCCCGCACATACCTCTACTGGCTTCTAAATACTGTATTTGTGATGAGTTTATGTCTCATCAACTAGTCCCAGTAATCTTATTCTAATCACGCTTGTTCAATTTCTTTGCCACAGGGATGCTCATCTCGATTTTGGTGAAACTGCACAAAATGATCCGATGGTCAAAAGGTTGCAAACTTCATTTATTAGGAAGCTCGAACATTGCCAGCAAATTGTAGCCTGGTCAGGGTTCATGGTTCAGGGGCTAGGGACTGCATGGATCGTTTTTTTCTTTAGCTGCCTCTGTTCCAACATAAGTGTCAACTTTAGTAGTAGTACAACTTTGTACTAAAGTTTGCACAAAGTTGAGAAACTTATTTTGGAATGGAAGGAGTACATATTTGCTATGATCTGTCAATCATTGAGATGCAATAGCATTCATGTTAGTCTCCTTTGTATTTGATGAAATGTTGCAACGGGCAACCTTGGACGCAAGATACATGTAACAGAAGCTGGAAGCTTCATAGCATTGTACAAATTTATCTCGCTGATAAATTACAGTACGTACTATACTAGTACTTCCTCCGTTCCTAAATATAAGTCTTTGTATAGATTTCACCATGAACCACATGCGGATGTATATAGATGCATTTCAAGTGTAGATTCATTCATTTTGTTCCGTATATAGTGGAATCTCTACAAAGACTTATATCTACTAGTAATAGCTAGCCCCCACTACTAGGAATTCTCTATCCTCTCGTTGAGCCACGTCATCACAATTGATGTAGTCGTTAGATGAAGTAAATCAGTCCATAATAGTCATCTGATCTTGATGTTGAGAGGCTCCGCACTAAGCCACATGCAAGCATGCAGAAATACCATGCCACATGCATGTGAGTGGGTTTTAAATCACATCAACATGTCTGCATGCAAGCATGCACCGGTAGCATGCATGTAAGTGAGCTTTTAAGTCCCATTAACATGTCAAAAAGAAAAATATAATCCCATTATGCAGTAGGAGTTGGCTAATTTTTTTCTTTACATGGGATGATCTAAATGATGATGGGAGTTTATTTAGTTTGGCTACCACATTTTTCATGCGGTTATAGAGTTTTTCTTGTTCTATGAAATCGATAATTTTGCGCAGAGAGATATACCGCTGTTCCGCGCCAACGCGCGGGGACTCATCTAGTAATATTTAGGAATGGAGGGAGTACTATGTAAAGAGTTAGGTGTCGCACGGTGATAGTGTGAGGTGGGCCATGTAATCACTGAGCCTGCGTGTTTTCACTGCTCTTGCACGCCTCCGCTGTAAGAATGGAGAAAATTGTAATCTAGTAGTAGTATACCTCCTTCCGCCAAAAGCGTGGGACATCCAGCAGTCCTACCACCTCAGTAATAAAGACCAATGAGCCATCAAATCACATAGACCCAACAGTAAGTTGGACGGACGAAGCAACCATCACTCTTGCGCCAGTGAGAGATTGCGTCCGCTCTGCCCGGGCATGAATGCGACACCGATTCTTTGGAGCGGCGCTGACGGTTTCGGGCGGGAAGCGCGCGCGGGCGATGGAGGGGCTTTGGGTGGGCCAGGCTGGTCAGGAGCGGGCATGGCAGCCGTCCGCATGTCCCTACCGGACACGCTCGGAAACGAGAGGATGCACCGACTCTCGCGGCTAAAATTGTACACTACACAACATCTCTCTGCAGGAGTAGGTCGATCAGTCGCTCTCTCTAACACACACATGGTGTTAAACACACACACACACGCATCTTGGTCCCGTTGCACTTTCTAACGTGACTTATTACACCTAGACGGAGGGAGTAGTAAGTATACGAGATACGGTGGCACACTGACTTAAGTTGAATACAAGTGCCCAAAATTTGTGTGCATGTTATAATAAGGAGTCACTTAAAATAGTACGTGAGCGAACAGAGGGATCAATTGGACAGTGTTCCCGAGCAGTAGCGAGATGTGTGAGGTATGATACACCGCTGGCGCTTTTAATTTTTCTTATTAATTTGTTTGTTTCACCCTCTGACTGGTGGGACCCAACGTACTACATGGAGAGAGGTAAGGTGACTAAGGCTGCATTATTTCTGCACCACTGTGGATAGTCTTACCACCAAAGCCACATGACACGATTATGATTGAAATCCCAATGACTCCCACACACACAAAAAAAACATCGCATGCTTGTCACACGAATGCAGGAATGTATAAAAGGTTATTTCCCTCTCGTTGAACATAACGGGAGGGTTGTGTAGCTGGTTAGCCTGTTCGCTCATCAAACTTGAGGTCTCGGGTTCGATAACTACACTTGAGCATAATTTGCGCCAGGAGGATTCTTTGACTGGTCAAAATGT
Organism: Triticum aestivum; assembly: GCF_018294505.1. Classification (NCBI taxonomy): domain Eukaryota; kingdom Viridiplantae; phylum Streptophyta; class Magnoliopsida; order Poales; family Poaceae; genus Triticum; species Triticum aestivum. The sequence goes on from NC_057812.1 coordinate 286,747,008, forward strand.
TTTCTAGGGTTTGCACGCTTCACACTCTCTCTCCAGTATATATATACACGATGGAGCCTCAGCGCTTGTAGTTGCTCTCTTCACACTCTCTCGCCCTCTCCCACTGGAGCCTCAGCACTTGTACTTGCTCTCTTCACACTCTCTCGCCCTCTCTAGATCTAAACAAGACTTCGTTGGCCTCTCTCTCCCCTCACTGCTGCTCAAAGAGCCGGCAGGATCCGTCCGCCGGGAAGGAAAGGAGGCTTAACGCTGTCGCCGTCGGCGAGGGACTACCGGCGCAGTTGTTCACTTTCCACCCAGTGGCGGCGCGGGAGGGCCTCCGACCCCTTCTTCTTCGCCGTCGTCCCGTCGCCCACCGAACCACGCCCCAAGAACCTTAAGGTATAATTTACTTACTCCACATGCATTACTCTAGTTGCACGTATACCATGAATCTAGGACATGGTTCAAAGAGGAAAGGAGTGGGGGAAAGTAGTGGGAAAAGTTGTATATAGCATGAATCTAGGACGTGGTTCAAAGAGGAAATGAAGGGGGAAAGTTGTATAGCATTAATCTAGGGCGTGGTTCAAAGAGGAAAGGAATGGGGGAAAGATGTATCGCCTAAATCTAGGATGTGTTTCAAAGATGAAAGGAAGGGGCGATAGTACTAGTTCAAAAAGGAAAGGAAGGGACAATGCTATAGAGTTTGAGCAAGACTAGATTTGTTGTGCTCACATAGGGAAAGGCGTCTAAAGATAACAAAACTGGGACCAACACAAGTATGCTCCTTGGTTGTTTGTTCTTTGTTGCAACAAACTGTGCATGACCACAGTACATCGGTAGATGCACATGGTCCTGGTGCGTCCATTGTCCCGTGCAACTCATTAGCTGTTGTTAATCTAAGGCCCTGTTTGGTTAAAAACTCCCTAGTCCCTGCCTGCTGGGTTCCAGGGACTAAACATGGACTAGAGGTTATTAAATGACATGCTAAAAGACCATGTTACCCCTAGTAATGAACTAATAGAGACAAGGTGCGATGCGTGGCAGGGGCAACTGTTGGAAAAAGTCCCAAAAAGACTCCCTCGGGGTCTTCTTTCTTTAGTCCTAAATGCCCACTTTTAGTCCCTAAAAGTCCCTCCTCTTTTGTTTAGATGGGACTGACACGGAGTTTTTTTAGTCCCTACACCAAAATGTCCCTGTAAACAAATACCCTCTAATAATGCCGCTGGAAAATTGATGCAATGCCATAGTTAAAAGCAAATTACATGTTTAACGAATTTTTTTGTTAATATAATCTCCATGTTAATATTAATCAATGCCATCATTTGAGAAATGCTATTGTCTTGCTTTCTTTCCCATTTAGATAAGGTAGATGCTTCTTTTTGTTGGCTTCTGTGTCATCCACCGTTGTTGACCACTAATTGTTTCATTTGCACCTCTGTGTAAACAGGGTCATCTTCTTCACCTCGTTGCCATTGTGACCTTTTGTTGCACTGCACAAAACACTTTTGTTTTAAGAGTGTTTTGTGCAGTTCAACCAAAATGTCATACCGACAACGTTGCTTGATTGCTTGATCTTAGTGGAGCTACACAAGAGGAGATCTTACTTCCTATCCGTTAAGGCGAATTTGGTTTAGATCTTCTTCTTGTGAGTTGTTTGAATTCCGCATCATGAGAGGTCAGTACTAGCCTTCTTTCACATGATTCTGCAGTGTGCATTCATATGTTGTGCTACTTGTACGATAATGTTGCTTGATTTTAGTGAACTGCACAAATGGAGACAAGACTTCCAATCTGTATGTGCACCGTAATATCCCATTGAGGTAAGATAAGGATATTTCACAACTGCTGGCCTATATTTTTCCACTTTCATCAGAAAATTAAGTTTAGTACTATACTTGTGCTCCCTAATTGGCATGCCAAATCTTACATTGAAGGCAAAGCTTGTTTGTTATTGAACCAAGTGATGAAGGGGAAGAACAGGGGGAAGAAAAACAAAAATTAACTCTTGGTGCTGTAATGAAGCACTGGAACTATGATGACACAAGTAATGATATAGTTTTGCATCTTAATTTATTGTTATGGCTGGAACGAGCAATTGTTTTGCCACTGATTTGATGCCACTCTTAATGTAATATGTAATTATCTCTACTTGTGCAAACAGGGATCTTCTTTGAAGATACCATATATTTTAGTGGAACTGCACAAGAAGATGTTGGAAACATTAAACTAATCGAGGAGTATATAGTAAGCATGGCCACCACCGTAGATAGCAACAGATGGTTCCAGAGAATTGCTTCATCTGTATGCTCTACACAAAAAGCCTCCTGACAAAGGTTGGTACTCGCCCACTGATTTCATCCATATGATTGAGCTTTGTCATCTCTATTGGTGTTGTGCTACTGTTTAGATACTGTCATGAAAAAGTGGTATTGTCCTTGAGAAGTGCTTCATCTGTGCTGTTTTAAATATTTCCTTTCCTTTTTTTCGAGCAAACAGTGATGCTAGCATTTAGTAGTCCTCTTGTCTTTGCACAACAGGATCATCTTCCTCTAAAGAAGAATATGGAGTACGTGAAGTGACTAGTTCCAATTATGCCAGGATGAAGAAGCCATGTCTATCTTATCATCAGAAGGAGCAGTTGAAGGATGGTTACATTACTCCCCACAAGACCAAACTAACTTCAGCTCAGAAGGACTGACAAAATCTCCATTTTTGCTGTGATGCGCGAGTACAATGTTGTTCTAGGATTCTTTCTGGTGAGTTCCATTTTTCTAAAAGTGTGCTCTACATGGACCATGTATGTGCCTGTTGAAACTGTCAATTCATAGTACAGTTTGCTCTATACTAATCACTTTTTTTTATTTGTGCAAACAGGGGTGCTCAGCTTGATTTCAATGGGAACTGCACAAAATGTTCATGAATACATCGAATCATTCATTTCCACCACAAGAAAGGAGGTGCCAATAAGTTCAAGGCGTTGCAAGATATAAGGGCGAAATCATACAAGCTACGCGCGAATTTGGTTGATTTTGGTGGAACTGCACAAAAAGAACAGCTGGTTTATTTAGCACGAGGTGCCATGTCAATGTCCGAACTGATGGCAAACCCTGCCCATTCCACAATTGTAGGCATTGGATATTTTGGAATGGGACAACCTTGTCAAATTTTGCTCATTGCTTTCAGCAAGACATGTGTTTGATATTTTCGAATGGGACACCCTTTGCTGTCAGCAGCGTCGATCAATTTTTTCTTTATTCTTTAGTTGTGAAGTAAATATTGCCTCTGACATGTGAGTCGCTGAGATGCATAATCATCGATTGTTTTGAATGTTCTCTATGAATTGCCAGGCCTGTGTGTTTGATTGCAATGTACAGAAACGCTAAAAAGCTGCTCAAACTCTTTGTACTCCTTCTATTCCTTTTTACTTCGCACATTGTGAAAGTGCATACTTTTTTGTATAAGATTGGTCAAAGTAGAGATACTTTGACTGCAGACAAAACTTGTATGCAGACTAGAAAGGACCAGAGGGAGTACATGTGAAACTACTGCAAATGAGGTGATCACCCTGGGAATAATGCTAGTACGTATTGTTTTGCATGTTCATCCAATGCCAGTGATACAGGAATTCGAACTAATCGAGATAAATTCATTCATACACGGTCGGATTTCATATAAACATGCCATATTTCATTACATTTCATACATTCTTCAACTAAAAAGGGGTGCGCTGGAGGTATAATTAATTAACCGAAGCTACCCACACGTGTCTCGCTGAGCCGAACAGAAGCTTTAGTGATTTAACTGCAGGTGCAGTTGCGTAACTGACATGTGGCCTGTTGGGCCCACGTGTCAGTCAGCCAACTGCACCAGCACTTAAGTAGAAGCAGCGTTATTCTCCAGCAAAACTCCCTGACTCCACGTCGCCGCCAAGAAGCTAACCGGCCGTCAATGGTCAACCCTCCTAGCTTGGCTTCAACAGGAGGGTAGCAGTGGTGGCCTTACTTGGACCCGAGCGGCGGTGACCTACCGTGTTCTACTCTTCCTCGTTTTCTATGTGGCGCGGCCTCATTGGCAGCGGGGCGGGGCCTCGGCGGAGCCGACGATGTCCTCTGTCTCGTTGTCGGCGGGCGGCGCCTTAGCGGAGAGGTGGAAATCCTCCCCCGCGTTGCCGGCAGGGTGGGGCCTCGGCTGAGCCAGCGATGTCCTCTGCCTCGTTGTTGGTGGGTCGGGGCCTCGGCGGAGCAGGGCCTCATCGACGCCAGCGGAGCAGGGACTCGTCGGAGCTGGCATTGTCCTCTGCCTCGTCCTCGGTCTCGCCAAACAGCGCCTCACCCGCTTCATCGCCCTCTTTGCTAGCCTCTTTGTAGGCGGCCGCAGCCTCCGCCACCCGCATGCCGTACCGCCAGCGCTCGAGGCGGCCCTTGCGGGCAGAGCGGTACGAGTCGAGAAGCACCTCCTGCTCCGCTCGCTCCGCGGCGATCTGCTCCTCCGCCTGCAGGTGCTCCTGGAGGAGATGGTGGTTGTAGGCGGCGTCGGCCTGCGCCTCCCGGATATGCTCCTGACGCATCTGCCTTACACTGTCCATATATTGGGCACGGGCCTCGCCGATGGTCATGGTGCAATGCACCGGTGAGGATGGCGCGGAGGAGAGGGTTGGCGCCGGATCGTCGACTACCATGTTCTCCATTAGGACGTCGTCGTCCTCCGGCTGCCTGCCGGCCAGCCGGTCGGCAGCAATAGCTGCCATCTCCTTGTGGTCCGTCATCCGCCCGTCCCGAAGAGCGCTGGAGCGCGAGGAAGACATGGTGGGCAGTAGTGGTCTGGACAGGAGAAAGGGAACGGATGCGGATGACTGCGGCTATGGGCGGCGCAGCAGTTTATATAGCAATGGTGGGCGGGCGGAGGGACGGACGTGTGGCACCGGAGTAGCCGTCTCGGCAACCGCGTATCATTAATGTGGGCGGCAGATGGATGGAAGGACGGCACTTGTTCAGTCGAAGGCGGAGCAAATGCCTGCACCGGGAAGCGGGGCGGGCGGCGCTGACTGTTTCGGGCGGAAAGTGCGCGCGGGTGAGGAGATGACTTTACTTGGAGAGGATGACAATGGGGACCCACCAGGTCCATAGCCTCACATACGCAAGTCCCTCCTTATATATATATATATATATATATATATATATAACTATACTCCCTCCGTCTAGGTGAATAAGTCGTATTAGAAGGTGCATCACGACGTAGGTGCAAGCAGATTGGTGGAAAAGAAGAATATTTCTCTCTTCTAAACACAACATTTAATCACAGCAGTTAAGAGGATGCCTTATTAGCTACCCATGCATGCCATTGTAATTCATAGCATGCAAAGCACTTCTATTTCTTGCCTAATAACAGCATGGACGTGCTGCATGCATTGGTCCTTGGCCGAACAAAAAAAAGGGAGGAAAGGGGTTTCCACGGGAGACAACGAGGCAGAGGTGGAAGCGCTCGCTGGAGTAATTTATTTTGCTTCCCCCTGGTTTCCTGACATCACGGTCCCACACCATTGTCAACCTATGTAGTAGTCAATAAACGAGAGAATTGCACAAGAAGCGGTCGAGAGCTGGGACCAAGCAGCTCGAGCAGTATTTGTGTTTTTGAGGTGTGAGCACTGCAGAGTTTTTTGATGTTTAGCCCAGATATTAATTTTTCTCCTCTGAACAACAATGAAAACATCGCTGCAGGTATTAACTGGGCGGGTTGTGGCCCGTCTAGCCCAGCCCAGATATCCAGCCCAGATATTAATTTTTTTCAAGCTGAAAATGGCTAGCCCAGCTATACTTTTTTTACGAATACCCAGGCAAGGTCAAGTTGTTATTCTCCACCCCGCTGGGCTGCAAATCTTTCCTAGGAGGGATGCATTAGGCTTAACAAGAAAATGGGATTTAAGAAATAATAAATGGGATGTAATTATAAAAAATGGGTAGTAACTATAAAAAAATGCACCAAACACGTGATTACCTTATAAAATATTATTTTTGGATATTGAAAATTTTAATTTCATTAATTGTTGCGAGCGCAATGTTTCATTGGATTTTTACGTAATATAAATTTGTATTGAAATTGTATTTAATCTGACTAGAAATTTCGGGATAAAAATATTTTGGATCCCATCAAAATGTGGGAAATTTTATTGAATTTTGTTTTGAACGGTTGGTTGAAATGGGCTGTACTTTTAGCAAACTGTAAATGGGTTGTAGTAAATTCCATTAGAATTCAAAAATGGGCTACACATTCTTACAAATCTCAAATGGGCTATAAGTTCTCTGCCACACACTTCTGGCCTTACTAAGTTGACGCGTCCCCTAAAAAAATAGAATTGACGCGTATGCAAGGCTTTGTCAACTTATAGTCAACACACGGTTCTAGCAGCAGTGGCCGTTGGATGTCCATCCAACGGATGACGTGCTTCTTATTCAATCTCGGATATTCTAGCTTCACCCGCCCAAAAAATGATTCCTCCCCCTGACATCTAGGGCGCACCGTTTCGGAAGCTGACCTGTGGGCCTACTAAGTTGACGTACCAAGGGCTTTGTCAACTTAGTCAATATAAACGATTCTAGCTCCAGTGACCGTACAATGTCCATCCAACGGCCGTAGTGCTTCTTCAACCTCTAGTCTTCTTGCTCCAGCCGCCCAAAGAAGCGCCGGTCGTGCCGCCTGCTCCTGCCTCCCATGGCCAGCTGTGCTGCTGCGGAGGCCTCACCGCCCCCTACTATTCCCACCGCTGACTAGGCCCTGCGGTGACGGCAGCCTCACACCGCAGCCAAACGAGTGAACCCTCATACTCCTCTCTGCGTGGGCATCCACTGCCGCGTCTTCACCAGCTCCGCGTCGTCCCCTTCCAAGGCCTCGCCATCGTCCAGCGCCCTGGTGCTCTCAACGCGCCGTGGTCAACATGGTCAAGGAACGACTTACATCGGACATGGACTGTACATGGAGAGGCTGACAGCTGGGTCCATGGCGGCAACAAGGAAGTGCCTCCTTATTATGCAGAAAATAATGATTCCTCCACCTGATAGCAGGGACCCACCGGACGGGCCACCAGTATTTTGCGAAAAAAATCATTTCCCCCTTACTGTTGGGACCCACCGGACGGGCCATCGTATTTCGCGAAAAAACATTCCCCTCGCTATCAGCTCGGACCCACCGGAAGTGCCTCCTTATTACGCACAAAAAAATTGAATACTCGCCCGGCTAACTGGGAGCCACCTTGCTGGGAGGCTGACTTGTGGGCCTACTAAGTTGACGGGGACGAAGGGCTTTGTCAACTTAGTCAATATGAACGATTCTAGCTCTAGTGACCATACGATGTCCATCCAATGGTCGTAGTGCTTCTTCAACCTCTAGTCTTCTTGCTCCAGCCGCCCAAAGCAGCGCCGGTCGTGCCGCATGCTCCTGCCTCCCATGGCCGGCTGTGCTGCTGCAGAGGCCTCACTGCCCCCTACTATTCCCACCACTGGCCAGGCCCTGCGACGACGGCAGCCTCACACCGCAGCCGAACCAGTGAACCCTCGTAGTCCTCTCCGCGCGGGCTTCCACTGCCGCATCGTCCCCTTCCTAGGCCTTGCCGTCGTCCACCGCCGTGGTGCTCTCCATGCGGCGTGGTCAACGTGGTCAAGGAACGACTTCCATCGGAAGAGTACTGTACGTGGAGAGGCTGACAGCTGGGTCCACGGCCACAGCCCAGTTTTTTGTGATTTGCCAAGTAAGTCACTTTGTCAGGCCTGTTAGGCTGCAAATCTTTCAAGACGAGGAGAGCATTCATTCGGCTGGCCGAGAAAATGGCCCATCAGTAATGAGAAATGGGTTGTACATTTTTAAAACACATCAAACCGGCAATTAGTTTCAAATATCTTTTTTTTCATTTCAAGATTTTAAATTACATTATTTTTTATGCGTGGAGAATTTGTTGGATTTTATATTGATATACTTTTATTTTTGAAATCAGTTTGAATGTGAGTCGAAATTTCGGGATTAAAAACAGTTCAGAACGCACCGAAATATGCAAAATTTCGTATAATTTTTTAATGGTTGCCACAATATGGGCTGTAATGCTAACAAATAGAATATGGGCTCCAAAAAAACCTTAAGAATTAGCAAATGGGCTGTAAATTATTAGAAATAATGGAAGATGGGTTGTATGTTGTTTTCCACAGATTTGAGGCTTTCCTAAAACAAGGTTGACGCACAAGCACTGACTGCTGGATGTCCATCCAACGGCCGTCGTGCTTCTTCAATCTCTGCTCTTCCTACTCCAGCCACTCAAACAAGCGCCGGCGGGACTGCCTGCTCCCTCCTCCTCGCGGCCGGCTGTGCTGCCGCGCAGGCCTCACTGCCCGACCGTACTCCCATCGATGGCCAAGCCATCCCTCTAGTCACCCACACCTGCTGTTATTCTCCAGCGACGGCAAACGAACCAGTAAACCCTCGTACAGTCGTACTCCCCTCCGCGTGGGAAACTACTGCCGAGTCTTCCCTGCCTCCGTGTCGTCCCCTTCCTAGGCATCGCCGTCGTCCACCGCCCTGGTGCACTCGGCGCGGCGTGGTCAACATGGTCAAGGAACGACTATCATCGGACGTGGAATGTACATGGAGAGGCTGACAGCTGGGTCCACGGCCGCAGCAAGGAAGAGCCTCCTTATTACGCGGAAAATAATGATTCCTCCACCTGACAGCTAGGACCCACCGGACGGGCCACTGTATTTCACGAAAAAAACGTTCCCCCCTGATTGCTGGGACCCACCAGCTACATCTTCACACGCAAGGAAGTGCGTCCGGGCAAAAAAACGATTCGCCCCCTGACTGTTGGGACCCACCAGCTACATCTTCGCAAGCAAGGAAGTGCCTAACAGTCGGTACCCACCTACGTAGCGTTGTCATTCAGGTCGCGAAAGTGTACGTACATACTGGTCGATGTAGAGGCGCGCACGTGTCATAGTAGAGGCGCGCACGTGTCGTAGTAGAGGCGCGCACGTAGCATGTACACGTATGTACGGCGGCCAGGGTGCAAGAAAGAAAATACAGCCACGTATGTGTACATATGGGCGGGGTCTCGAACGCCTACTCGCGCATACGTACGGCCAGGGCTCGTGTTCATGGGGAGGAAACGGAATGCGTCGTGTTCATGGGGAGGCAACGGAATGCGTCGTGTTCATGGGGAGGCAACGGAACGCGTGGGAGCCAACTGGCTAGCTCGGAACGGAATGCATGCTCGTGTTCATCGGGAGGGCTTGGACGGAACAGGCAATAGAAACGAGGCCCGGCGTACCGCAAAACGGAGGAAACAACCTTGTGTTCGACCGGTCACGTTCGAAACGGGATCCTATTCAATGGGAGGGGTCTGGCGTACAGCAAAACGGAGGAAACGGACCTCCTACGGTCGAAACGGGGGTCCTGTTGGTCATGAGGGATGTGGCGTACCGCAAAACGGACAAAACGGACTTGTGTTGGAGCGCTACGGTCGAAACCGGGGTCCTGTTCATCAGGAGGGGTGTGGCGTACCGCAAAACGGGACTCCACGGGATACTGTTCATCTCCACCGTTGACCCCCTCCAGCCTCCACGAGCTACTGTTCATCCACCGTCGACCTCCTCCAGCCTCCACCTACGACTGTTCATCCACGGGCTCCTGTTCATCCAGCCTCCACCGCGTGCTACTCCACCGGCTACTGTTCAACCAACTCTCTCCACGGGCTCCTGTTCAACCACCCCTCCGCGGGCTACTGTTCATCCTGCCCTCCACTGTCTACTGTTCATCCTGCCCTCCACGGGGTGGTCTTGTTCATCCAGCCCTCCACGGGGTCCTATTCATCCAGCCCCAACCGGCTCGATCGATCGGGTCCTGTTCATCCAGAGGCAACACCACGGGGTCCTGTTCATC
>NC_057812.1:286757155-286771120 GCF_018294505.1 Triticum aestivum
AGTAGTGAATGAATCGCTCGATCGGGTTCAGTTAACAGCCATCGATTGATCGCTTGGGTTCAGTAACGTGTAGTCTGCAGTGCAATCGCTCGGGTTCAGTTAGAGCCCAATGCCTCGCTCGGGTTCAGTTAGAGCCAACACCTCACACACACGCGCGTACGTGTACGAGAGAAATGCGCATCGCTCGGCCCCCGACCTCCCACCGTAACCGGGAACTCCCCGAAATTTTCCTCGCCCTCGCTTCTACCACGGTTTTTTCGTCATGGACGGCCCAAAGAATGTCATGCCGCTGCGTCTCCGGCCCGCCCAGGACGAAAAGCCCATTTTCTGTCATAGAAGTAGGATCCCACCACATCTATGATGATACCGGGTTTTGTCACAATTATCGTCATAGAAGTGTCATATGTATGACAGAAAAAATTTCGTTCGGCCCAAAATGTCACGGATGTATCTTTTTTGTAGTGAAAATTAAAATCACGATGACAAGTTTCGTAGTTATCATTATTATTTATAGCATACATGTCATCACAATAATCATCACAGATAGGAGGCATGCTATCATCATAATAAATTTGCACATCAAAACTTGGGGGACTAAAAATAATATCGCCATCAAACATAGCATCTCCAAGCTTGTGGCTTTGCATATCATTAGCATCATGGATATTCAAAGAATTCATACTAACAAAATTGCAGTCATGCTCATCATTCATATATTTAGTGCCAAACATTTTAATGCATTCTTCTTCTAACACTTTGGCACAATTATCGGAATCCTTATTTTCATGAAAGACATGATAAAGATGAAGCATATGAGGCAACCTCCATTCCATTTTTTGTAGTTTTCTTTTATAGTCTAAACTAGTGATTAAACAAGAAACTAAAAGATTCGATTGCAAGATCTAAAGATATACCTTCATGCACTAACCACCCCGGCAACGACGCCAGAAAAGAGCTTGATGTCTACTACGCAACCTTCTTCTTGTAGACGTTGTTAGGCCTCCAAGTGCAGACATTTGTAGGACAGTAGCAATTTTCCCTCAAGTGGATGACCTAAGGTTTATCAATCCGTGGGAGGGGTAGGATAAAGATGGTCTCTCTCAAACAACCCTTCAACCATATAACCAAGAGTCTCTTGTGTCCCCAACACACCCAATACAATGGTAAATTGTATAGGTGCACTAGTTCGGCGAAGAGATCACTGGTACGCATCGGTCCTAAACAAACAGGTTTTAACCCCTTTTCACGACGGCATTCGGAACCGTCGCCAAGTGAGTGTGGGCGATAGGGGGGTCCTTCCCACATGACCCACAAACCGTTGGGGATATGCCCTCCTCACACACATGCTCGGCAAAATGAGGCCGAGTGCGACCGACGAGCACTCAAATATAGAAATATGTACAGTAGTGCTAAAAAATACAATTATACAGGCGAAATCATTTTCGGTCGTAAGTACATCCCACACATTCAGTCACTAATAAATGTTTCCGTTCATATATGCATCCCACACAGTCACTACAAGGAAAACGTTTGCGCAAGGTGGTGTAACACAGACTGTTTTGAAGAGAATGTCGTGTGCGATTGTTCATTGATCCAACACGTTTATTCCTAGAAACTGTGTGCGTTGCCTGAGGTCATCGCCCACGGTGTTTTATCATTAACCGTTTGCAATAGGAAACTCCAATTAGCAAGCTAATTGGCCAATTAGCAGGCTAATTGCCCTATTATTAATAATCTATTTACTAATCTAATTGATATTCATATTAAGCACATAATATATTCAATTTCCATATTAAGGAAGCAGGATTTCATAATTGAAATACATCAGAGTACAACATGATATAGCTTCAGTACTCAGCTACCCCATTACACAACTGCACCAGCAGCAAGTTTCACATGCAACATCTAGAACCTTTCAAAATTAGCATCATAGACGGTACATAGAGAGATGCATCTCATCTGGAAAACTGCTGAAGTAGAAGGCGAATATTGAGCCTTCATTCATGTTGAAGGTCTTTGCAACTTTAGGCCAGTGCCTGTGGATGATTGACCGTCCATCCTTCGACCTCTTCAAGAACACTTCAATATTGAACCATAGTTGTTGTATGAAAACTTTCCTCGCCTCCGGACCACAGAGGTGGTTTGAGAGGTAATCATCAGTGAAAACTGAAAACAAGGATGTGCATAAATATCTTCTCTATATTGGAAACGGGGCAAAGGAATAAAAAAAGGCAAGGTATAATAGTTATTACAATCTTGTAAACCTCAGTGCTTCCCATTGTTTCCCTGCAACACATATAAGGTAGTTAGCCATCACGTTAAGTAAGGGTTCGCATGCTATCAGTAAAATATGTTGATGAAAAATAAGCACATTGCAGATTCATCAGATTAATTTAGGCCACATGGAAACCCCATTTATCCAAACCAAGCATGATTAAGAACTAGGAAATATAGCACTTGTATATGTTTCTCATGTATTAAGTGCAGCCAAATTCGATTTATTCCTGACATGGTATACAATAACAGAACGCAGCCACAGCAATTGAACATCGCATTGCAGAATTGAACCAAGCAGTTAACTAAACACCACAACAAATGAACCAAACGTTAACTGAGCACCACATTGGACAATATAACATACTCCTAATAGAAGATCAGACAGTTAACCAAACCAAGCATGCTTAACAACTTGGAAATATAGCAATTGTATTCGTTTCTCATGTATTTAGTATAGCCAAATTCGATTTATTCCTCACATGGTATACAATAACAGAATGCAGCCACAACAATTGAACATCACATTGCAGAATTGAACCAAGTAGTTAACTAAACACCACAACAAGTGAACCAGACCACAACAAATGAACCAAGTAGTTAACTAAACACCAATTGAGCAATATAATATACTCCTAATAGAAGATCAAATAGTTAACCAAACCAAGCATGGTTAACAACTTGGAAATATTGCACCCTGAAGAATTGAACATCACATTTGTAGAATTGAACCAAGCAGTTAATTGAACACCACATTGCACGACATATAGAACATATACACTATAGTAGAAGATTGCATGGTAAAAGTAGATAGCAGAATTCACTAGAATTTGTTAAGGACGGGCAATAGCTAGCAAACTGAACATGGGTCCTTATAGTGAGCTAATAAGACAAGCTACTCCTCATTGTCAGATATATCGATGACGATTGGCTCCTTGGACATGGAAGAGGGCGAGGCCTCCGCATCGTGGGTGCCCTCATTGTAGTGGTGAGTTGCCTGAGCCGCTCCGGGCACCAACCTGCTAGCTCTTGAGATGAGGTAAGCACGTGCATGCTGAGAAAACACCTCGTAGTCTTCGTCGAAGGCACCGACGGTGGCCTCGAGAAAATGCCACGAACTGTCATTTAAAGCAGCCAACCGTGTCGCGGCGTCGGCACGCGAGGCGTCGACGGTGGCCTCGATGGCGAGGTGCTCCTCCAAGATCTGGGGGTCGACATGAATGGCAGCCATCGCGACATCATCCGCGCGTGCGGCCGTGATTTGCTTCTCTACTGCCAAATGCTCCTTGAGGTCCTGGCTATACTGCGTGCACCATGGATTAGGCCGGCACTTATTTGGTGGAGGGGTCGGTGATTTGGGTGGAAGGTGTCGCACTCGAGCCGGCGGTCGGGGCATGTGGGATGTGGAAGGAGGAGGAGAATGGGGGTCGGGTGTGGATTACCTGCCTGGATAGGCGAGGCCGAGTAGCGTGAAGGAGGGTCGCCGAAAAGGAGGCGTGGCGCCGCAAGCAAGGAGTGAAGGTTTCAACTTGGAAAGGAAGGCGGAAATAGGGGAAATCTGGCTTTTGGTAAGGGGGAGGTGGTGGGGAGGTAGATATTTTCGTGGAAGCCGAAAATTTGGAATCGCTTCAGCCAAAAAACCGGTGCGCAAAGTGTCATCACACACGGTCCCTTATTCAGACACGGTCCGAAGATATTTTTTGCTTCATCTCACACGGTTGGTTATAATAAACGGTGTGGGATCTACTTGATTTTTCGTCTTGATATGAACTACATAATGGGGTCACAGCGGCCATGGACGGTGTTTGAATTGCTAGACCTTTTATCTGCAGTGAACATGCAACTATATGTGTGTCATAAAAGAATTGGAATTATTCAAGGTTTGTTTGGACATTTTTATGCATTAAGTGAGTTTTCAATGCATTTATGTGCATAATTTAAATTTGAAATACGTGCACATGCTCCAGTGCATATAAATTGGTTGAAAAATCAAATCTCTGTCCTTGGGTGCATGCTTAGGTCCCATGCAAGAAATGTGAATGAATTTCAAACACCAGGGCACCGTTGATGGCCGGCAAAGCATTGATATGGCTGGTTTTTAAATTCTAGTAAATCCGAAACTCGTCTGAAATTCATGAAACTTGGCATGCTATCATGGAGCGGCATCAACATGTTGTGGTAAATTTTTTGTCCCATTTGGGGCAGGTTTGGGTATATGCTTCTCACAAACCAAAGCTTCTCACAACAAGCATGATCGTTTCAGTAGGGAATGCCCCACCTTTGGGGACGAAACGATATCCATTATCTCTTATTGCTTTCAAAAAATTTCTCGTGTCAACATAGAACAACAGGAGTGTTCTGTTATTTTTTGTGATTTTTCGGGGTTCCTTTGGACATTTTTATGCATTAACTGAGTTTTCAATGCATTTATGTGCATAATTCAAATTTGACCTACATGCACATGCTCCAATGCATATAAATTGGTTGAAAAATCAAATCTTTTTCCTTGGGTGCATGCTTAGGTCCCATGCAAGAAATGGGAATGAATTTCAAACACCTGGACACTGTTGATTGCTGGCAAAACATTGAGATGCCTGGTTTTTAAATTCTAGTAAATCCAAAACTCGTCTGAAATTCATGAAACTTGGCATGCTATCATGGAGCGGCATCAACATGTCGTGGTAAATTTTTTGTCCCATTTGGGGCACGTTTGGGTATATGCTTCTCACAAACCAAAGCTTCTCACAACAAGCATGATCGTTTCGGTAGGGAATGCCCCACCTTTGGGGACGAAACGATATCCATTATCTCTTATTGCTTTCAAAAAATTTCTCGTGTCAACATAGAACAACAGGAGTGTTCTGTTATTTTTTGTGATTTTTCGGGGTTAGTTTGGACATTTTTATGCATTAACTGAGTTATCAATGCATTTATGTTTATGATCCAAATTTGAACTACATGCACATGCTCTAGTGCATATAAATTGGTTGAAAATTCAAATATTTTTCCTTGTGCGCATGCTTAGGTCCCATGCAAGAAATGGGAATGAATTTCAAACACCAGGGCACCGTTGATTGCCGGTAAAACATTGAGATGCCTAGTTTTTAAATTCTAGTAAATCTGAAACTCATCTAAAATTCAAGAAACTTGGCATGCTATCATGGAGCGGCATCAACATGTCGTGGTAAATTTTTTGTCCCATTTGGGGCAGGTTTGGGTATATGCTTCTCACAAACCAGAGCTTCTCACAATAAGCATGATGCTTTCGGTAGGGAACGCCCCAACTTTGGGGGCGAAACGATATCCATTGCCTCTTATTGCTTTCAATTTTTTTCTCATATCAACATAGAACAACAGGAGTGTTGTGTTATTTTTTGTGATTTTTCGGGGTTCGTTTGGACATTTTTATGCATTAAGTGAGTTTTCAATGCATTTATGTGCATAATTCAAATTTGAACTACATGCACATGCTTCGGTGCATATAAATTGGTTGAAAAATCAAATCTTTTGTCCTTGGGTGCATGCTTAGGTCCCATGCAAGAAATTGGAATGAATGTCAAACACCCTGCCACTATCACTCGGCCGCAAACATTGAGATACCTGGTTTTTAAATTATAGTAAATCCGAAACTCGTCTGAAATTCATGAAACTTGGCATGCTATCGTGGAGCGGCATCAACATGTCGTGGTAAATTTTTGTTCCATTTGGGGCAGGTTTGGGTATATGCTTCTCACAATCCAGAGCTTCTCACAACAAGAATGATGGTTTCAGATAGAACACCCGTATGCAAAGTGAGAGCAGGATTTGTGCATATCTTGTACACAAACGGTTCTTTTGGATGACCCATGTGAACCACTTACAAACAATTTGGTGCGATTTACATCTGTCATATTGGGTATGTTGCCATTTGTCAAACTAGAAAGATTGACATTTGTTGATCTAGTAACATTGCCATTTGCCAACCTTGTAACACTGCGATTTGTCAAAATATGAAGCTAAAATTCACTAGCAGTGTCTAATTTTTGCAACTAAAATTCAGTAATTAAGCATAGATGGAGGCGAGGAGGGGTGTTCAGTCAGGCGTGCAGCGGGTGGCGCAGTACTATTCGATTTGACAGCGGGCGGTGCAGTTCCCGATACGGCTTTAATGCAGATGAGGGAGAGGGTAGTTGTTCCCGAAATGTTGAACGGCCAATGATCCATCCTCCTTCAATTAGCATCGTGTGAAGCATGAGGGAAGTAATGGGAGGACCGGGAAAAGAGGCAGCACGATGTGAATGCAACGCAGTTTGCACTCATATAAAGGCACCCCTCCATTCCAATGCATCTACCACATCGTACGCACCTAAGCATTTGCCTAAGCACCTACAATAACAAGCGCAAAAGTGCCCACTCCAGACCCATGGCGACGATGCGCGCGAGCAGCCATCGGCTGTGCCAGATGGTCCTCAACGCCGGCTTGCGGCATGGCACCGTGGATCGTGTCCATACGGTGTTGGAGACCGGCTGGTGGATGGTTGCCATCGACGCCAGCTACGACTCTCAGTTGGACCAGATGATCATTCGCACCACCAACAGGTTCACTGTCATCAAGAAGCTCGCAAACGACATCATCGTACTCATCCAGCCCGCGCGCCCGGGCTCAATGCCTGCCACCCTAATCGGCCTCCATGGTCGGAACCTCTTTCAAGCACTGGTGTCCCTACGACTGCCCGTCGACGCCACGAAGAGTGTCCACCTGGAGGTCGCGCTCGCCGCGAGGCGCCTCACCCTGCAAGAAACTGTCGACCTACACATCCACGTGTACGAGTGAATCGTGTACATAGGTATCTACAAGGCTAGTGAGGATGCTACGACATTGGCCTTCTTCAGCCAGCTAGAAGCCTTGGATGCCTTTGTTGAGAAGCACCTTGACCTCGCCACAAAAACCGCCTCTCCTTAGCCACCGATCGGTGGCCCGGCCAGTGCACTGAGTTGAGGAGGAGGGGGTCGTACGTTGATGGATGCATCTTTCTTCTTGCCTCCTGTAACCACAACTGCGATCACATCATCGTGGCCTTAATTCTTATTTTTCCATTGCATTCTCGTTCCAGTCAATACAGACATGTGTGATCCCTTTACTCATTACAAACATGTCTTTTCCAGTCTTATTTTGATTGGCTTGAATGAAGGTCTATCCCGCCGTTAGGCGCCGCAGCACGCTGTGCTCGCTGTTAGGCGCCGCGGCACGCTCTGCTCGTGTCCGTTGGCACACTCTGCTCGCGTCCGTCGGTGCGCTCGGCTTGTGGATAGCTCTTCCTTGCGCGTTCAACTGCTATATGCATATATATATATATGGTTGCTCACCGGTGAGGCGACCGTGGAGCGCTCTGCTTGCATCCCTCCGCCCGCGCTCTACCAGCGCTTGGGCGTGCGCATGATCATGTCGGGGGGGGGGCATATGCATGCGGTTGCGCAGCGCGTGTTGCCACGCGATGCAGTTACATGCGGCATGATGGAGTTACGCACTGCAAATTAGAACCGCCATCAGGGCCTGCCGATATTCCTGGCCGTCCGGTTTCCCCTTTAATTCCCGCGGCCATTATAATCTTAGTCTCTTCAACCTTTCGATCGCGCCCCACAACACAACAAGCACACCCACGATGACACATAAAGAGGGGATGTCCAGCGGCGCTCCAATGGAGTTTGACGAGCATAGAGTGGAGCCCCACGCGAGGGAGACGGATCTCTCGGTGGTGTACACCATCGAACCGGCCATGGTGGATGACTACATCAACAGCGTTGAGCAGTTGCTTGCTGGAGACAAGTACAAGGTGGTCGGCATCGACCTCCAGTACACCGTCGGTCGTCCTAGCATAGATCAGAAGGTTGTCGTCGCCTAGTTGTGCGTGCGCCATCATGTCCTCATCTACCACTACCGCATGGCCACAGAGCCTTGCAACCGTTTCAACAGGTTTGTCAACAGCACCGACTACAAGTTCGCCATAGTGGAAACCACCAACGATGTAAAAGCGCTCAGTGTTACGGGCTTGGCCTGCAAGAACCTTGTCGAAATTTGTGACCACTATAGTGTCTGGGGAAGCACAAAGGACTCCCTGGTCGAACTCGCCTCGGCCATCATCAACCCCTACTACGAAAAGATGAAGCGGGGTGCCCAGAGAACAAGCCCTGTATCCTGGCACGGGGCCAGGATGCGACAACTGGATGAACCTCACCTCAGGTTCGCGGCCAAGAGCGTGTACACATGCTACGAGATGCACAGGTGGATTGTTTACATGAGGAAGTGCCTCGTTACCCAAATCGACGAGCCCGGATCGAGCCACAAGCAAAGCAAGCGTAACAAGAAGTAGATGATGATTAGATGATCGTTTATGCTAGTTAATCATGCATGTAATATATAGTTTACACTAATTGTGTGTGGAAGTGTCATGTGTGTAGTAGCCACCTATATAATTATGCATGTAATAGTTTACTTTGGTGTGTGTAAATGCCATGGTTGTAGTACCCACCTATGTAAGTGGATGTTTAATTTGGTTATGCAAGCATGTCCTTATAAGTGTGTGTGTGTGTGTGTGTGTGTGTGTGTGTGTTGTTGTTGTTGTTGTTGTTCTGTATGCAATCCCATCGCACAACACACACATGTTATTAGCAGCAATCGTCTGTGTTATTATCGGTATTCACACACATTTCTGATTACAGACCTGTTTGCCGCGTATCACACACATCTTGTTAAGTTGAACTGTTTATGTTCTCATGTCTAAACGCAAACAGTTCATTCGAGTGAACCGCATGCCATATACCGCGCACACCATGATCTGGCTGACCGTTTCTTTTGTGTTGCATAATCACAAACAGTTCAACCGAGTAAACCGTATGCTATATATCGCACACACCTCCATCTGGCTGCCCATGTCTTTTGTTCCTCCTCATCACAAATAGTTAATTGAACTAAACCGTATGCCCTGCATCGCACACGCAACTAAAATCTGAACCGTGTTTGATGGCTCCGCCATCGCAAACGTTTTGCACCTTTTTTGACAATTTATTTTACACCATTGTTTGCGATTATGGCATCGCACACAGTTTCGTCGAAGGGTCTTTGATCGTAGTGTCGCGTTAGCAACATCCTGCAGTAGTGGATGGTGATACAAGTGCAATATGGATGGTAGACATAGGTTTTTGTAATCTGAAAATATAAAAACAGCAAGGTAGCAAGTGGTAAAAGTGAGCGAAAACGGTATTGCAATGCTTGGAAACAAGGCCTAGGGTCCATACTTTCACTAGTGCAAGTTCTCTCAATAATGATAACATAATTAGATCATATAACAATCCCTCAACATGCAATGAAGAGTCATTCCAAAGTCACTAATAGCGGAGAATGAACGAAGAGATTATTGTAGGGTACGAAACCACCTCAAAGTTATTCTTTCTGATCGATCTATTGGGCTATTCATATAAGTGTCACAAACAGCCCTAGAGTTCGTACTAAAATAACACCTTAAGACACACATCAACCAAAACCCTAATGTCACCTAGATACTCCAATGTCATCACAAGTATCCGCGGGTTTGATTATACGATATGCATCACACAATCTGAGATTCATCTATTCAAACCAACACAAAGAACTTCAAAGAGTGCCCCAAAATTTCTACCAAAGATTCAAGACGAAAACGTGTGCCAAACCCTATGCATAAGTTCACAACATCACAGAACCCGCAAGTTCATCACCAAAACATACATCAAGTACATCACGTGAATATCACATTGTCACCACAGATAAACACATGCAAGACATACATCAAGTGTTCTCAAATCCTTAAACACTCAATCCGATAAGATAACTTCAAAGGGAAAACTCAATCCATTACAAGAAGGTATAGGGGGAGAAACATCATCAGATCCAACTATAAAAGCAAAGCTCGTGGTACATCAAGATCATGCCAAATCAAGAACACGAGAAAGAGAGAGAGAGAGAGAGAGAGAGAGAGAGAGAGAGATCAAACACATAGCTACAGGTACATACCCTCAGCCCCGAGGGTGAGCTACTCCCTCCTCATCATGGAGGGCGTCGGAATGGTGAAGATGGACACCGGTGATGATTTCCCCCTCCGGCAGGGTGCCGGAACAGGGCCCCGATTGGTTTTTGGTGGCTACAGAGGATTGCGGCGGCGGAATTGCCGATCTAGATTTATTTCTGGAGGTTTGGGGATATATAAGAGGTGTTGGCATCGAGAACAAGTCAAGGGGGCCCACGAGGCGACAACAAGGACGGAGGGCGCGCCCTAGGGGGGTGGGGTGCCCCCACCCTTGTGTATGCCTCGTGTCTCTTCTCCAATATCTTTTCGTTCCAGTATTTTTCATATTTTCTAAAAATAATCTCCGTAAATTATCAGGCCAATTGGACTCCGTTTGATATCCCTTTTTTGCGAAACTCAAAAACAAGGAAAAACAGAAACTAGCACTCGGCTCTAGGTTAATAGGTTAGTCCCAAAAATCATATAAAATAGCATCACTGGTGTGCGTCGGTCCTAAACAAACGGTTTTTAACCCCTTTCTGCGACGACAGTTGGAACCGTCGCCAAGTGAGTGTGTGAGATTGGGTGTCCTTCCCACACGACCTAGAAATCATCGGGGATAGGCCCTAGGCTGGGGCCGTATGCGATCGGGCGAGGCATCGAAACCCAATCATTTTTGTAGGTATGTACATCCCACACGGTGAATCCCAGAAATCATTTCCGTAGGTATGTACATCCCACACGGTAAATCCCAGAAATCATTTCCGTAGGTATGTATATCCCACACGGTGAATCCCAGAAAATCATTTCCGTTCGTATGTATATCACACACAGTCAATCCAAGGAATACGTTTCCATTCTTATGTACATCCCACATAGTCAATCCAGGGAAAACGTTTACGTTAGGACATAAATCCCACACAATTTTATGTGTAGGCTCGTGTGTGAAAGGTGTAAATATCACACACGGTCTTCCTTGGTTAACTGTTTGCTTTTATCAGCTATATCACACACGATTTGATTCTCAAAACTGTGTGGCATTGGGCTATCCATCACAAGCGCTTTTACTGCTAGAACCGTTTGCAAAGGTCCATGACACATTTAGCGGATTTATTAGTTTACAATTAATAATTCCAGTATTACGCAAATTCACATTTCATATCGAATAGTTGTTTGCCAATTTCTTATCAGGCACATAAATATATTATAACATCACAGTACGGTAGCTAAATGAAAACAGCACAGTACAACATATAGCTAGTTCAACATCATAAAAAAAAAATTCATTTCCCTAATCGAGATCATCCAGGCTCGTCTTAGCCACCTCTAGTTTCAGTTCAGTAAGAACCCGTTTTGCACGGGCCAACTGGGAAAGTGCCTCCTCCTTCGCCAACACCATCTTAGCAAAGTCTGATTTATAAAATCTGAGCTGATTCTCCACCTTCAACTTTTTATCCCGCATCTTGAAATATGCTTCAGCGTTGACAAGACTTTCTATAAGCCTACGTGTGTTCACTTCCTCATACATGCTCCAGAGCTTCGTTAGGCACATCTTCAAAGACTCTGGCCACTCTTGATCAATCCACTCCAAGTAAGAACACTTCCGTTCATCCTATAATATTTAGAACCAGATCAGTAATAATTGTAGGGGAAATTGGTTTATAGCAACATAGAAAATCACCAATGCTTATTTTGAAAAACTGAAGAAACATGTTGATTATGACATATCTTCTCAAAAAGATCAATGTGCAAATGAAATAATTGGATCTGAGACAACAACCAAATTCTGGAACATCAGAAGCTATAATTAACTACAACGATGCTACAAGTTCTTACTCATGTATAACAAATAACAAATTGAACATTTTATGAGGAAGGTAAATATAACTGCAACATCGTAGCAACAGTGTTTGGATGACAACAAATTGATACTAACGGGTGTGTACATGCACAAATTTGGTAACATAGAACTGATAGCACTAAGGTCGTCCACTATGTATGCCAAAACTGGTGTAAAGACAATTGTTGCTACATCTCACACCGGTGCCCTGAACTGGCGAGCCGATGCGGCGGAAAAAAATCAGGGACCCGGACTCCGGAGCACGTAGTTGCTCTGTCCCAGTTCCTTTGTGCCATAAAGATTTAGTATTTTACTACTTGGCTGCTCGGATATGTGGACCAAAGTTGGCTGCAAAAATTGCTGAAGCGGTGCCAAATAATTTTCTAATGGCACCGCTGATGAGATGGCAACAATTTAAGATACTAGGTACAAACTATGACGCTATCTTAGGATGCGTTTGTTTGAAGGTGCGCTATGAATGGGTTGGGACCGTGACAGTGTCTAAATCACATCTAACAAATGATTTGTAACAATGGAAGAGGGTCTAACCTTCTCTGCACATGCTAGAAACTTCCTCCCAGTGTCCACAGAATCAAACGCAAGTAGCTTCATGCATGGAGATTGATGGTGACAACGAGCAGATAGATCTTCAGCCACCCCACTCCATTTGTTGCCACTGATGGACTTAGGGAGCTACAAGAGGAAGAAACGACTCAAATCGACCTCCAGGTAAAAATCCTTTATTCCAAATCCTAGCCCGAGAGAGATAGAAGAGAGGCATACCCGGGTGGTGAAGGAGTAGCCGCCGGAGGAGGAACCGCTCGAGATGTCTTTGAAGAAGACCATGGCGACCCCCGCGGTAGAATGCGAGACAGTGAGAGCGAGGAAGCGGCTATAGCTTATAAAGTAAGGAAGGAAGGAGGAAATAGGGGAAATGTGACTTGTGGTCGGGGAGAAAAGCCGATGAGGAAGGGGGAAAGGGGGGGTAGATATTTTGGCGGCATGCCAAAATTTTGGAAATGTGGAGGGAAACTTTGCGTGTGGTGCCGCCGGACCATTCACTTTGAATGATTGTGTGCATCGCAAACGATTCTTCTGCTTTATGTGCATGGGATGAGTTTGAAAATTCAAATTTTGGTGGAAATTTCCCCAGGTACGTCATTGCATAATTTAACATCGCTTGCTAATTTGGGCACACAAAAGAGTGTACAACAGATAGACCACACTTACTGAATCGAGCAATTTTATTAATTACACAGAGCCAGTTGACCTAAAACTGCTCTAACAAAAGACCAGCATTAAAAACAAAGCCTAAGTACGCATAATTAAAAATCCGCCGCCGCGCCGGCCTATGCATCGCCGGTGTGAGATGAGACGTTGATGACTTGTCCTGGTGACATGCCGCCGTTGGTGGACTTCGCGTCCCCCCTGCTGAAGTCGACCGCGTCCTCGTCCTCGGTGCCACCCTCAAGGTTGTAGTACTCGTAGTAGTGGTTGCGCCAAAGCTCGCGTTGGTACTCCATCGCTGATTCCTTGACATGCAGACTCTTCTCTACCTCGACCTCGGCCACACACAACTCCTCCTCCCGGCGCTCCTCGATCTCCACCACCTCCTGCATCTCCAGCTCCTACTCGGCGACCTCATGAGGAAGCAGGTGCTCCATGGCCACCATCGCCTTTTCAGACATGGGTTGCATATTGGAGTCCGAGGTGGCCTGGAATATCTTGGCGTGTGCATCCTCGATCTTGGCATGGATGGCCTCGACCCGGGCCAGGGCGACATCAGCGGCACGGACGGCAGCTCAAGTGCTCTCGGTGTTTGCAGCCGCCGTC
>NC_057812.1:286771391-286890224 GCF_018294505.1 Triticum aestivum
TTCCACGACATCATCTTTGCAAGAAGGGGGTGCGGGGATGCGGATCGGGATTTGTGGATTCAGGGTTTGCCGGCACTAGAGCAAACGAGCTGGCGAAGCTTAAGGAGGGAGACTTAAATTGACCCAGATATTTTCATCGCAGACGGTTCCTAAAAAACAACTTTGTGTGATGTTGTAGATATTTTTTATTAGCTGTGAAAGATGAATTTGGAATAAAGTGCCAATGGATGGTGTTTTAAATGAACGACAAATTTTGTAGTACTAATACAACTGTCATGTTAAATTTTGGAAAATTCAGGGGTCATTTGACCTTCTAAGACATTTAAGTGATTTTCTAGCCATTTAATGACCGTAATTGAAATTTGAACTACATGTACATGCAACAGCTAACCATAATGGTTTGAAAACTCATATTTCATGTACTTGTGTGCGATTTAATTCCATGTGCAGTAAATTGGAAGAAATTTCAAACATATTGGTCTAACGGCTATGACACAATTAAGCATGGAGTGACATGGCATTTCAATTCCAAAAAAAATAAAAAATAATCAGAAACACATGAAACCTTGGTTGATATAATGTCATGCCACCAAGATGATGTGGTAAACAAATTGGCATGTTTGACCAAAGTTTGGACGCACACCCCTCACAAACTGGAGCAACTCACTAGAAGGCTTGTGGTTCCGAGAGGGAACAATGCATCTTTGATGATGAACGGGAGATAGCTTCCTCTTACGGCCTTCAATTTTTTTCTACGTCTAACATGCACTACTACAACTGTAATGTGACATTTTTCAAAAATTCTAGGGGTCATTTGACCTTTTAAAGACATTTAAGTGATTTTCTAGCCATTTAATGACCATAATTCAAATTTGAACTACATCTACATGCAACGCGTAACCAAAATGGTTTGAAAAATCATATTTGTGTGCTTGTGTGCGAATTAATTCCATGTGCAGTAAACTAGAAGGAACTTTCAAATAGATTTGTATCACGACATGGACACATTTGCACGAATACGTATGCATGGAGTGGCATGGCATTTTAATTCCAAGAAACAATCAGAAACACATGAAACCTTGGGTGATGTAATGTCATGCCACGAAGATGATGTGGTAACGAAATTGACATGTTTGACGAAAGTTTGGACAAACACCCCTCACAAACCGGAGCAACTCACTAGAAGGTTCATGGTTCTGAGAGGGAACAATGCATGTTTGATGATGAACAGGAGATAGCTTCCTCTTACGGCCTTCAAATTTTTTCTATGTCCAACGTACACTACTACAATTGTAATGTGAAATTTTGGAAAATTCCAGGGGTCATTTGACCTTTTAAAGACATTTAAGTGATTTTCTATCCATTTAATGACCGTAATTTAAATTTGAACTACATCTACATGCAAGGCCTAACCAAAACGGTTTGAAAAATCATATCTGTGTACTTGTGTGCGAGTTGATTCAATGTGAAGTAAATTAGAAGGAATTTTCAAACATATTGGTCTCACGACATGGACACATGCATACGTATGCATGGAGTTTCATGGCATTTTAATTCAAAAAATAGAAAAATGATCAGAAACACATGAAACCTTGGTTGATGTAATGTCATGCCACCAAGATGATGTGGTAAACAAATTGGCATGTTTGACAAACGTTTGGACACACACCCATCACAAACCAGAGCAACTCGCTAGAAGGTTCGTGGTTCCGAGAGGGAACAGTGAATGTTTGATGACGAACGGGAGATAGCTTCCTCTTACGGCCTTCGAATTTTTTCCTACGTTTAGCGTGCACTAATAGAATTGTCATGTGAGAATTTGGTAAATTTCAAAGGTCATTTGACCTTTTAAAGACATTGAAGTGATTTTCTAACCATTTAATGTCTGTAATTCAAATTTGAACTACATCTACATGCAACGCCTAACCATAACGGTTTGAAAAATAATTTTTTTTGTGTACTTGTGTGTGAGTTAATTCCATGTGTGGTAAATTAGAAGGAATTTTCATACATATTGGTGTGAAGGCATAGGCAGATGCATGGAGTGCATGCCATGGCATTTTAATTCCAAAAAATTAAAAAAATGATCAGAAAAACATGAAACCTTGCTTTATTTAATGTCATGCCACCGAGATGATGTGGTAAAGAAATTGGCATGTTTGACAAAAGTTTGGACACACACCCCTCATAAACTGGAGCAACTCGCTAGAAGGTTCGTGGTTCCGAGAGAGAATAATGCATGTTTGATGACGAACGGGAGATATCTTCCTCTTGCGGCCTTGAAATTTTTTCTACGTCTAACATGCACTACTACAACTGTAATGTGAAATTTTGGAAAATTCTAGGGGTCATTTGACCTTTCAAAGACATTTAAGTGATTTTCTAACCATTTAATGACCATAATTCAAATTTGAATTACATCTACATGCAATGCCTAACCAAAACGGTTTGAAAATCATATTTGTGTACTTGTGTGTGAATTAATTCTGTGTGCAGTAAATTAGAAGGAATTTTCAAACATATTGGTCTCACGACATGGACACATACATATGTATGCATGGAGTGACATGTCATTTTAATTCAACAAATAGAAAAATGATCAGAAACACATGAAACCTTGGTTGATGTAATGTCATGCCACCAAGATGATGTGGTAAAGAAACTGGCATGTTTGGCGAACGTTTGGACACACACCCCTCACAAATTGGAGCAACTCGCTAGAAGGTTCATTGTTCCGAGAGGGAACAATGCATGTTTGATGATGAACGGAAGATAGCTTCATCTTACGGCCTTTAGATTTTCCTACGTTTAACGTGCAACTGTCATGTGAAAAATTGGTAAATTTCAGGGGTCATTCGACCTTCTAAATAACCATTTAATGACCGTAATTCAAATTTGAACTGCATCTACATGCAACGCCTAACCAAAACGGTTCGAAAAATCATATTTTTGTGTACTTGTGTGTGAGTTGATTCCATGTGCAGTAAATTCAAGCGAATTTTCAAACATATTGGTGTCAAGGCATGGGCACATGCATGGAGTGCATGCCATGGTATTTTAAGTCCAAAAAATTAAAAAATGATCAGAAAAACATGAAACCTTGCTTGATTTAATGTCATGCCACCAAGATGATGCGGTAAAAAAATTGGCATGTTTGAGGAAAGTTTGGACACACACCCCTCACAAACCGGAGCAACTCACTAGAAGGTTCGTGGTTCCGAGAGGGAACAATGCATGTTTGCTGACGGACGGGAGGTAGCTTCCTCTTACGGCCTTCAATTTTTTTCCTACGTTTAAAGTGCACTAATACAATTGTCATGTGAAAAATTGGAAATTTTCAGGGGTCATTTGACCTTTTAAAGACATTTAAGTGATTTTCTAACCATTTAATGACCGTAATTTAAATTTGAACTACATCTACATGCAATGCCTAACCAAAACGGTTTGAAAAATCATATTTTTGTGTACTCATGTGTGAGTTAAAAAATCATCAGACGATGTAAATATCTGGTGTTCAAAAAAGAAAATGTAAAGATCTAGCAAGACAACCGGCCCCCACATGATTGGCACTCTATCTTGCGGCTCGAGGTTTGGTAGGTGAATGGCGGGGATCATTAATTAGACACAGTTCTCATCAGCTATTATGTTCACACACGGATTTTGGCTATTATGTTCACACGTGGATTTTGCTGCGGGAATCATGTGTAATTCAAACTACAGTACTCATAAATTCTGGCGACCGGCATGTGTACTGTCCCTGTCGATCTATATTCCGGCCGCCAATAAATACTACCTTGCTCACGTCGTCCCGCCCGCATTCTCATCTACATCCTTCCCTCGCTCGCCCTCTCTCTCTCTCTCAAATCTCTGCCACGGTGCCGCCGGTCTGCCCACGCGCCAATGAGGAGTCGCCGCCCCCCAAGGACACTCACTCAATTAGCAGCGACGAGGACTGCTACGCACCGCCTGACGAGGTTGCGCCGGACCCCCCAACTTTGGATTGGTTTTGGGGCCAATACAATCATTGTCTGTGGAAGTCACTGCCGTCGGCTGAGACAGCCAGGCAAGTGGCATTCAAGAAGGAGATCGTGGAGTAGGAAGTCAGGTACCAGGCAGCCTATGAAGCCTGTGATGCCGCCTGAAAGAGGGAGACGGTGGAGCTTTTCGGGGCTGGCGCGTCGTCTTGCCGAGGAGGTGTATGAAGACGGGTACTTCGCGAGGAAGGTCATAGGCGTTGGGCGCCTCGTCGCTGCATGGAGGTGGGCCGATAAGCTCTAGCATGCCACCGACGAGGAGCTCCGGTGGGTGCCCAACGAAATGGCAAGATCGGCTGCACGCGTCCGCCAGCAAGAGGTAGATCGGTACGTCAAGCGCTGCGAGGCGGAGGAGTCGGAGTACTGCCTCCGCATTGGGAAGACGTCGTGTACCAGGGAGCTGCTGGCGAGGGGCTGCCGGAATACTGGCCCCAGGAGGGATTATTAGTTTTAGTATTGATCGTTTTCAATTTTATGCATTGTACCTAGTGGTTAAGTATCATCACGTATATGTGATGATATTATATATATATATATATATATATATATATATATATATATATATATATATTCTGTGATGATCTAATGAACAATTAATATATATATATATATATTATGAATTCCATTTTCTATCTTCTTTTGTATACTAATTTGAATCTAGCTGTTATCATCCACATATACAGAATGGAAAGCGTATATACACACATTGAAACGGAACATATAAGAATGGAAAACAGAGTACACACATTGAAACAGAGCAATACTATGATTGTTGTGAATACATAGCTATCCATGTCGAAACGACTTTGCAAAATAAAACGTGTCCATGAGACCATGACCAACAGCCCTTGCCTAGGGTAGCTCTTGGCTCTGCCTGAACTCGTGCAGGCGTTCGTCCAAGCGGTCGACATGCTCGTGGTACATCTGGAGCGCGATCTCGAGCTCCAAGTTGGCTATTTCATCGGAGATCGCCAGCTCAAGGATGCGACAGCCATATTCCTCTACTACGCCTAGGTGGACACCTGGGCCAAGGAGACGGTCGAGCCTATGGACCAGCGTGTTGGCATCCAGCGGGCCACGGACAAGGCGAACAGCGGCACCCACGCGAAAGGCACGGCGGGCGTCCGGTGCAAGTACGGCGGGCCGGCCTCTGCTGCAAGTACGGCGCTGAGGGCCTCTGCCCACTCTTGGCGAGGAATGAGGGTACTGACGGGACGTGTACCCAGTTGCGACGCCGTGTCAACAGCAGGCAAGCGCCGATGGATCCGCTGTTGCTGTGCGGCGCGGCGCGCCTCTCACTCTGCGGCACGCCATCGATCATATTGTGTGGCGAACTGCAGCCTGTTAGCGCTGACATGCCTATCTTGATCCGCGAGCTCAAGCACCATGCGCCAAAGGTCTGCTCAACCCTGGAGATGACGCGCATCACGGCGTCGCCCATCGCGTTGCCAGGGAGCGCCTCGGCCTCGACGGGCTGTGGCGCCTGCTTGTTTTCCTCATCGACGAGGTTGATGGCAGAGGTGGCGCTTTGGTGGGTTGGCATGCTTGGAAAAGGTGGATGTGCTACAGGCTGCGCTTGTCGCCTCCGTGCGTCGTGCGCCCACTATGTGCAATCTAGCAGGGTGGCGGGAAACAAGTGAGGAAATGGCAGGAAATGGTGGCGTGTTCATAAAAGCAATCAATTAATGGAAACTTAGCATCGAGCTAGCACAAGTCGTAGATGATGATCAGATGAACACGGACCACACTAGGGAACCCGTCGGTGATGAATTCATCAATCCCAAATGGTTGAATACTAGCAAGCATTTGCCCACAACACACACGGCATATTCCATCACAAATAGGTCAGATGGATGAACTGTATGCCACGTATCACACATTGTCAAAAAGTAATGCGGTAGACCTTCTTTAATTAACTTGTGTTAAAAACAAGGACCTCCAGCCTAAGCACACTTAACTTGATAGTTTTCTTACATGAGCTACTAGTGGAACAACTAGTACTTGCGGATAGGAATGCATCTTCACATCCTTATGGCGTATCCGGATGACCGCCCGTCCCACAATGGCCAATAGATGTTGTGTAGACAAAGCATATAACATACGTTTTATTAGAAGCAATCGCATGCCTTATTATCGGTCTTCACACACATTTTTGATTACAGACTTGTTTGCCGCGTATCACACACATCTTGTTATATGAACCGTTTCTATTCTCTTGCCTAATTACAAACAGTTCATCCAAGTGAACCGTATGATGTATATCGCACACACCTTCATCTGGCCGCCCATTTCTTTTGTGTTGCCTAATCACAAACAGTTCATCCGAGTGAACCGTATGCTGTGTATCGCACACGCCTTCATCTGGTTGCTCGTTTCTTTTGTTCCTCCTCACCGCAAATAGTTAATTGAACTGAACCGTATGCCCTTCGTCGCACATGCAACTAAAATCTGAACCATGTTTGATGCATCCTCCATCACAAACGTTTTACACATTTCTGACGGTTTTCATACAGCACCGTTTGCGATTATGGCATCGCACACGGTTTCTCAAAGGGTCTCTGATTGTAGTGTCGCGTTAGCACCATCCTGCAGTAGTGCATATAAATGCATATAAAACATCCAAGATAGACAATATAACAGCATGGAACAATCAAAAATTATAGATACGTTGGAGACGTATCACACGCATGGAGGAGGCCCGCATGGTCGCTGTCGCGGCGGAAGACGATCGCGCCCACGCTGAGCCCGCAAACCGGGTGCGGACATGGAATCTACCTTCGTGACCTTGAATGCCATGTGGATCCTGCAATCTAAAGGAACAATTTGGGTCAGTCGACTCTTGTGAGCCATTGGATGCAACATGGACAGCCAGAAGGGCTTCTTCAACCTCCAAAAATGATGAATTGTTCATCTTCTCTCTCAGGCATCGAGCCGCCAGGCCTATGTCGGTGTAGTGGGAACGGGGGTCCCCAGACTTGCCTGCCTGCGGCCCACGGCATGGCTGGGCTGGCAGGTCAGTACGGCCCATCTTCATCCATAGGGCATTCAAGACCCTCGCGAGGCGGACGATGCAAGACCTCCTCAGGTGCGGCCTGGCCAAGCAGGCTCACGAGTGGCGGAGAGATCAAGGCAAGGCAAACCTCGTGAGGTCCTCGTGACGTGAGCCATGACGATCAAGACCAGGCGGGCGCCAGTGCGCAGTGTCCTTGTTTCCTCTTTGGTGCCAAGGGGGCAAGCTCAGGCGCGAAGTACCGAGGCATCAAGCAAAGGTTTCCATATTGGTGCAACGATACCAAGACCAGAAGGACGGCAAGATGGAGGTCACCATGGAGCCCAAGACAGCGTCATCACCAGAACCTTTTGCAGGCGAAGGCCGCTTTTGTTAGGATAACCTGTACTAGTTGTCCCTTTTCGAATTGGTCGTTGTTGGCTCCCTTCCCGCTCAATATTTGGGGAGAGGACCAGGGCCTCTATAAATAGGACTAGCCACTACCATAGAAGGGGATCGACCTTACCTTGGATTGGGGCCATTCCATTCTTAGCTTCACACCAACCAAGCACAAGAACACCTCAACCTCAGGAGGCTATTCTTCCCCTTGTATTGTTCATCATCAGCCCAAGAGACAATCCACCACCACCACACTAGAGTAGGGTATTACATCACAACGGTGCCCCAACCAGTATAAATCTTGTGTCTTTGTGTTGCGAGTTCGACCACGAGACCTTAGGGAGCTAGGGCGTAGATCGATAGGGAGAAAACCTTCGCGCGCACCCCAGTGTTCGAACCTTGAGGGTTTTGCCGGAATCCATGATCCGACATTTGGCGCGCCGGGTAGGGGTGCGCCGAAGCTTCCTTCCGTCGCTCCGCGCTCCCTTGCTTCATTGTCTCCATGGCAAACGTGTGTCGCGCTTGTGCTGACCGCCAGGCTGCCCTCATCGCCCACATCGCTCAGACGGCTCTCGTTGGCGGGCCACCTCATCGTTCCCCGTCGCCTTCCACCAACGCTGCCACCGGCCCGGCGGGGAATGAGCAGCAAGCATCCTCGCTGCACCCCTCCGTGCAGCGGGACAGCCACACCGCCACTCCATTGCTGACCCCGGCCGGTTCTTCTTCCCATGCACGTCGCCCTCCCATGGACGCACGAGCCGCGCTCCTCATGGCGCATGAGCTCCTGCGCTACCGCCCGGTCGACGACCTCTACAAGGACTGGCTCGACCGCATCGCCGAGCTTGTCCGCGCCGCAGGGGGCTCCCTTGCGCCGTCCCTCTCTCCGCCTCGCCCTCCACCGGCTACGGGCGATGTAGCTCACGGAGCGCCTCCACCACCTTTGCCCCAAGACGGTGCCCTGGCGCCAAGACGCGCAGCCCCGCGATGCGACTCGCCGTGTCCCGTGCCCGCGCTTGAAGAAAGAAGCTGTCAAGAAGTCCCTTGGCCGCAAGAAAATGCTCCGCCGCTCCTTGCGCCACCGCATTGGGACCGGCAGCTGTGGCAAGACCGCGGCCACTTATAGCGGCAGGGCACGGACCCCATCAAGACCAGGCTCCACCCCCAAGGCGGGCCCCAGTGACCACAGCCGGATGCCACGCTTTCACCCCCGAGTTGCGTAGCATCGCCTGGCCGGGCAAGTTCAAGCCAGATCTGCCTCCTTGCTACGACGGCACCATCGATCCCGCGGAGTTCTTGCAGCTCTACGAGCTGAGCGTCGAAGCGGCCAATGGCGACGAGAAAGTTATGGTGAATTGGTTTCCCATGGCTCTCAGGGAGGGCGGCCGCTCTTGGCTCCTGAACCTGCCACCGGACTCGATCTCCTCCTGGGACGAGATGCGCAACCGCTTCATCGCCAACTTCCAGGGCACTCGCGACTGCCCCCCGGTCGCGGGTGACCTGCGCCACATCAAGCAACAACCAGGAGACCCCTTGCAGAAGTACATTCAGTGCTTCAACAGTGCATGGATCAAGATCCCCAAGGTGACCGACGAGTCCATCATATCTGCGTTCTTTGATGGCGTCCGCGACGTCAAGATGAAGGAAGAGCTCACTATCCACGAGGAGCTGTGCATGACCCTGGAGCTATTCAACATCGCGACCAAGTGTGCAAGAGCTGAGGAGGCACGCATCTCCCTCCTCGAGCTCCCTGCCGCAGACCCAGAGGAGAAGAAAGCCAAGGCCAAGGACGTGAAGCGCAAGGGAGCAGCCTGCTCGCAGCGGAATCAGACACCAAGCGTGGCAGAGACCAACTAGAGTCATCCAAGAGCAGTCGTTCATTCTGCGCCTTCCACAACCTGAACACCCACAACACCATTGACTGTCAAGAGCTTAGAGCCATTCGCGAAGGACGCTTCGGTCGATGCCCCGAGCGCGACGACCGTGGCTATGGTCGAGAAGGAGGACGTGGTGGCGGACACTGGGACGACCATGGCCCACACCAGGAGTGGCGCGACCGGCCTCGTGAGGACCGCTGGCAGGATCAGGCTCACGAGGGCGCCTGGAGGGATCAGCCTCGTGAGGATCGTCCTCAAGGCAATGCTGGGCTCCCTCCGCTGCCGCCACCGCCAAGAAAGAATGACGAGCACCATCAAGACGAGAGGGCTGGGGGATTCCAGGAACCGCGTGCTATTTCCTGCATCTTGGGCGGAGCCCAGGCCCCAGCCTCGTAGCATATCTTCAAGCAATTTGCTCGAGAAGTGAATGCAGTCCTCCCCAAGCACGAAGTCACACGCCCGCTCAGATGGTCCCAGTGCCCCATCACGTTTAGCTCGGCAGATCAGCTCAAGTGTGCAGCTACCGCTGGCGCCTTCCCGATGCTTTGCTCCCTAGTCATCAGCAACGTGCAAGTTACCAAGACCCTCATCAATGGTGGCGCAGGGCTCAACGTCCTGTCCGTCGACACGTTCGACAACCTCCAAGTGCCATATGACCAGCTTCAGCCCACCAAGCCTTTCTCAGGAGTGACCGATGATTCCAAAACACCGATAGGGCAGGTCCGCCTCCCTGTCACCTTCGGAGAACGCAAGAACTACCGCACCGAGCTCATCGACTTCGACGTCACGCACATCCATCTGTCATACAATGCCATCCTTGGGTATCCAGCCCTGGCCAAGTTCATGGCGGTGACCCGTCACGGCTACAATTTCCTCAAGATGCCGGGAAGCGGCGGGATCATCACGGTCCCATGTGAAGAAAGAGATGCGGTGTGCTCCCTCGAGCGTGCCTTCCAAGCTGCAGCAATCGACGACCCCGACGGCAGGGGCGAGGGCCCTCCTGAGGCCATCCCCAAGAAGAAGAAGAAGTTGCGCCGTGCAGGACCTAAGGAGGGTGGCGTCACAGCCGGAGCCTTGTCGGGATCAGCGCCCGCTCCAGGGGCGCCTCCATCCATCGCATAGGAAGGCGCGCCCGGTGCCCTTCTCGGGCAGGGCTCGGGGGCTTTCTTCTGGAAGGCCTCAGACCTTGCCCACATCATGAGGGAGCCGCTTTGGCACAACTTGGAGGCGTGCTTCGCGGCACGTTTCCCTCAGAAGGGCACAGGGTAAGGATCGCCCACCGTTCAGGAGTTCATCACCAAGACCACCAAGGAATTGCAAGACGCAAGGTCCATGCACGGCGACCTCCGCTCATGAGGCACAGCTTTCCATCCAGGCGAGGATGCCGGGCTGCGCATCTGCATTGACGTTTCAGGGCTCAACAGGGTTTCTTCTCAGGAGCTTTTCTGGCCTTCGCGTGTGGGACGCTGCGAGGGCCCACCGCACAGCTACGTTCGCATGCCCTTTGGCCTGCCGAGCGTGTCATCCGCCGACCAGCACAACTTGCGGTGCATCCTAGCGGCTTAGGAGGCCAGGCACCATGCCGTCCTGATGGAGATGGAGACGGTCCTCAAGGAACCACCTGAGCCCCCAGAGCCTCCTGAGGGTCAGGGCCCCGGTGGCTCGTGAGGAGCAACCCTTTCGCCGCGCACCTTTAGCTGCCCCAACTCTCCTTCGTCAACATAACCAGGTGACAACTTTCCAAGTTCATTTAGCTGGGAGCGCCCCTCGGGTTGCATCACTCCCAGGTTGCGTGGGTCCGTTCCTGTGGCATGTATCCCTTTTTATGTATTTAGCTTACCTTGTTGGGAGTGCCCCTCGGGCTGCATCATCCCCAAGCAGCTCGGGCCTAACCCGGTGGCACGTATCTCCCATGCACTTACTTAAGCCTGCTACTCTCATGTTTACTCTACCTATGATTACCACTTGCTCGATTGCCACCCATCATGGGGACCATGCGCCGGCCGTCTTTCTTCAGGGCCCTTTGCGTGAGTAAGTTGAGCACGGTGTATGTGCTCGGGTCTGTCCCTGCAGCGTCGATAAATCCAACGGCTGAGCTCTGTCTGGTGGGCTGGCCCCGTTTACGTCACCTCCTGGGGCCATTGGTGCTTGGCTCTCTCATGCGATAACCTCAGGAGATTTGTTTGGTGCAGGTTGTCTGACCACCTCGTAGGACAAACATAGCGAACAAGAACCAAGACCAGGCGCAACCCGCCTTGAGGTAGGGCCTCGTGAGTCCCGCGCTGGCTCACGAGTGCCCAGATACACCTCGTCTAGCCCTGTCGTGCAAGCCACGTGTCAGGGCGGGGCTGTACATGCCCCGGGGGCTCTTCGCAGAGGGAGCCCCCCTCCCACACACAAGTAGAAGCACCATGCTCTGTGCTGGCCGTCGACACTGCCGAGGAGCGGCTATGCCCATGCACAAGCGGAAGCACTATGCTCCGTGCTGGTGATAAACAACTAAGGGTGGCTTCGCGGTCGTACCAACCTCAGGGAGCCCCAGAGATCAACGTCCGGCCTCATCGCAACGCCTCTCCTCGGGAAAGCCGCGCGAGGGGGCTGGGCACGGGAGCTGTGCTCGGGTCACGCCCAAGCGTACGCCACCTAGCCAGGTCTCCCGGACCTGGTCGTCGCACGCCCCTCCCGAGCCGAGCATCGGCGAGGGCAAAGGTATAGAGATTGTTTGCACGTCAAGGGGGACTCCTAAGCATCGCGGCTCAGGATCCTAACTGGTCACGTTGCCCCTCACTCCTTGGTCCGTCCTGGTCTCCGGCTGGCCCAACGGCGGTTGAGGTATGCACAGGGCCGGGCTCTGCCGATGCAAAACACAAAGCAAATAGGAAGAAAAATCGCAAAATCTCGAAGCAAATATTAAAAGGTATATTGTTCTCACAATATCAAATGAAAGTTTAATGCCTCCAGTCGCCTGATGCATATTGCAGGAATGAAATAGGAAAGCAGCCGCAGGTCACCCATGGACACCGCCATCGCCTGCAGAAGGTGCTCCTCCCTTGGTAGCGTCGCCTTCACCCGCACCACCAGCCGCAGGATCGGTGGCATCAACAGTCGAGGGCGTGAGGACGAAGCCGCAGAACTTATTCAACAGGGCCTCCACCTGACCTTTCACGGCTGCGGCAGCGGCCGCACAATGTTCATCAGCTACAAGCTCCAGCGGCTCGTTGAGACGAGCATTGGGGTCGCGAAGGTACAGATGGCTGAAGACACGCGTCAGCGCAGCTGAAGAAAGGACACGAGCCTCTGCCTCAGCCATGGGACCGATGCCCTCCACGACTTCCTCAAGAACCTTCACCAAGTGGGGAAGCAGCTAAGCAGGGCCATCCTCGTCGGTGGTCAGTGGCTTCTCCAGGCCCTTCTTGTACAGTGACTTCAGCGCCACGCTGGACCTCTTCTCAAGAAGCGAGAAGTCCGCGCGGTCTTCGGCCAGGACCTTCACCTTTGCATCGAGATCGGCCTCCCTCGCCTTCACCTTCTGCTCTAGCCCCTCTAGTCGACTGTGCTCTGCGGCCTGCGCCTTCGTCAGCTCCCCCAGCTCGGTGTCGTGGCCCTTGATGGCGTCCTCCCGAGCCTTCATCTCCTCCTCCCTCGTTTCGCGGTCACGTGCTTCTTTTGCGCGCTCGTCGCGCAGCCTCTTCAGCTCGCCCTCTAGCTCTCGGCAGCGGTCGCGGGCGGCCTCGGCATCCTTCAGCGTCGCCTCGCGATCGGCCGCAGCTCTGGCAGTGGCCTGCTTCTCCTTCTCGGAAGCCGCCGCAGCCTGGCTCACCGATGCTTGAACTACCGAGTCGGAGTGAAGCCAGCCCGAGGCCAGCTCCAGGCGCCCGGCCACTAGGTGCGGGTCCGCGCCTAGGAGGTCTTCCCGCAGCTTCGCCATCCCTGAGAAGACACGCTCCAAGACTGTGGAGGAGGCAGAAGAACTTGGGGCCGGAGGCACAGCAGGAGGAGGAGGCGACGTCGTTACCAGAGCCTGGAAGATCGAGGGCTCCGAAGCCCTTGGGACCCCATCAGCAGAGCCGGGTGCCGGCACTTCCGGAGCCAGCGGGGCCACGGGGGCTGATTCGCCCAGTCGATGCTCCTCTTGGCCTCGCGAGGGCGACTGGGCTGGGGAGATGCGGGTGATATCGCCTCTCTTCTCCACAGAGGGGGGCACGGCCGCGGCACCCTCTTTCCTCTTCTTCACTGAAGACACCGGCCTGATCAATCAAGGGCGAATGTTAGAAAATGGCAAGTACAAGCAGGAACAAGACGAAGCTTGAAGCACTCACTGATCCACTGTGACATAGTCCACCTTCCGCTTGGTGAGCCTGAAACCCGAAAGCATCGGGGCCTGAGAAGTGGGCACACGGGCTTCGAGAGCAGAAGACGGCGCAGCAAAAGGGCCGGAGCCGGCCCCAAGCGGTGCCAAGTTGGAGGCAGCATCTCGAGAGACCAGCGGCGATCTACCCCTTGTTGGGATGAGGGGCAGCTCCCTCTGGCGGGCGTCGGCCTCGGCGTTGTCTGGCAGAGCGTGGAGGATGTCGGCCTTGCTCAAGGGGGAGTTCTCCCCCATCTCCTCGGGGGTCTCCTACGAGTCCTCCTCCCCCTATGCCTCCCCGCGGGACTCGTCAGAAGACACCTCCACCGGCTTCGGCGTTGCGGAGGCCCCAGCAAGCGCTGGCGGCACCAGCCCGCGTGCGTCAAAGGTCGGCCTGGAGGCAACGAATTGCTCCCAGTCCTTGCGATGGAACAAAGGAATAAAGGCACTCGACGGGTACTCTTGGTTATCCCCAGCCAAGAGGCGCAGAACTGCAGTCAGCTCGTCATCAGGCAGGGCCACCGGGCTCAGATGAACCTTGTCTTCTTCATCTCCAAGCTCCCACAAAGGGCGAGTGCGCGCCTGGAGTGGAGCAACACGCAGCGTCAAGAATTCCCTCAGGAGCATGACCCCCGTCACCTTGGCCGCCTTCGCATTGCCCGTCTTCAAATCGATCTTCATCTGTTCCAACACCAGCGACGCCCGCTCGTCCGTGAGCTCTACACGAGACCACCCCTTGTCCAACTAGGGCACCTCCGTCGGCAGTTCCAAGCATGGATGGGCTCACATGGCACTCATCATGACCCATTTGGCCCTAATGTTGTCAACCCTCTTCCCGGTGTTCGAGATCAAGTTGGCCTGGCCGGCCGCGATGAAGTTAGCGCACCTAGAGATATGGCCACCGGTGACGCGAAGGAAGAAGAAGTGGCGCAGCAGTGCCACGGACGGCATCACGCCCAGGTACGCCTCGCAATAGTAGGCGAAGATAGACAAGAGAAGAACGGAGTTGGGATGGAGATGCAGCGCCTATAACCCGAAGTGGTCGAGGACCTTGAAAAAGAAATAAGAAAAGGGGGGAACCAACCCGGCGGCGATGCTGCTCGTGAAGAAAGGGAAGAAGGTGCTTCCCTCAGGCTCCGGCTCGTCGGAGGCAAGCCGGAGCTCCGTCTTCCCCCTCTCGTTGCTCGCCCCTGCCGTCAGCAAGCGTGTGGCGTCTAGGTTCTTCTTTGTAATATTGGGCACATCAAGGGCTGGCTCAACCAAGCCGGCGCCGAGGAGGACTTGACCTTGCACGGCGCCATTGGTCACCGTTGCGGAGCGAGGTAGAAGCGGATCTAGCGGTTTTGGCAGCAAGGAGCGAGAAAGGGGATCTGGAGCAAGGCAAGGAAGAAGCAATGAAGGCAAGCACTGTCTGCGCCAGCCTTTTTGTCAAGTCGGGCAGTTGTCGAGGCAACATGGCGAAGCGGAGGCGCCCATGTCCAAACAACAGCCACGCGTCAACCAAGGCCGCAGGCTTTTGGGGCCCGCGGCTGTCAGGACCCCGACTCAATGCCACATCGATCTAGCATGTAACACCTCATATCACTTTGCGGCCTCACGCACGGTATTCCCACGGGTGTCGCCTTACCTTTGCCCGGGACCGTTTGCGCCTTTTGGCACACGTATATGACAGTGTCGCTAGCATCCATATGATAAGGAGCCCGGGCTGACATGGCTAGTCGTAAACCCAAAGTGGCACAAACTTACAGGGACAGGCATCCATGACCCAGCATCGAACGTGTCGGTCATCAGCGAGTGAACCCAGGCTGTAGCACTGGGCTAGCAGGACTCCAGTGAACCGGGCTGTAGCCGGCTAACAGGACTCCGGTATTCATCGCGTGACATTTCCCCGAAGGGACAGACACAGGAACGAAGAAGGACACATGCCGGCCAGCCTAAGTGTTCCGGAGCAGTAGCAAGCTACCATGGCTCAGTGGAAACACTAGGAGACATTTCCCGGTAAGAGAGACTACTAAAGATAAACAACTAGATGGTCAGATCCCACACATACCAAGCATTTCAATAACATACACACAATATGCTCGATATGTGCAAATACAACATGGCATCACAACATGACTCTACGACTCAAGTAATTTATTCATTAGGCTCCGAGGAGCGAGATATTACAAACATGGGTCTCACGACCCAACAATCAGAGCATACAAGTCAAAGCACAAGCGGAAGCTATCATGTCTGAGTACAGACATCTATAAATGAAAAAGGCTGAGAAGCCTGACTATCTATCAGATCCTGCCGAGGGCACAAGATCGTAGCTGAGGTATCAAGCTAAACGTTGAAGTCCACGTGGAACTACTAGCGAGACCGAAATCTCTCTGCAAAAACATAAAATAGGCAAACGTGAGTACAAATGTACCCAGCAAGACTTACATCGGATCTATCTACATATGCATCATTATCAACAAAGGGATGGTGGGGTTTAACTGCAGCAAGCCAGCTTTGACTCGGTGGCTATCCTGAACTACGATTGCAAGTAACTCTTTTGAGGTGGCGCACACGAGTCCACATATTCACCATATCAATACACCACTATGGGTCCGCTCCCGTCTCCCTACGAGAACGCCATCCATAGCACTCACGCTTATCTTGCGTATTTTAGAGTATCCACTTTCACTTGTCTATGAACTGATATAAGCAACCCAGAAGTCCTTTTCCGCGGACACGGCTATTCGAATAGATGATGTTAACCCTGCAGGGGTGTACTTCTTCACACACGCTCTCACCACTTACCGTCGTTTACACGACATGTACTCGGCAACCTTCAAGTGGAAGCCCAACGTGGGTGTCGGCCACGGCCTACCTAAACACTCAAGTCTCTAGTCCAGGTTTATCGCCTATTCGGGTTCCATCCATGAGGAGATCCGGCCGGAGTTTCGCTCACAGCCCCAAACGATGTGAACAGGGTTCCGTGACACCAAACGGGCGCCCGGTTTACCCGGCCACGTGCCTACCGCATCACAGCCCACCCCTACGGTCAGCGCTGCGCACGGCCTCCAGCATACTACAAACACCAGAAACTACTTGCAACTCCTGGACAGAGGACAAGGGTGATCAAGAAGCCGAGAGGGTCCATTGGTTTCGGGCCCAATGCGTGGTAGTAGCTGAATCATGGATCACAAACACAGAACTCAGTTCCTGAGGACGGCTGCAATGAGACAACCCACCATGTACTCCTACATGGCCTCTCACCGCTACCTTTACCAAATCGTGTTCACACACTTAGCTCACACACAGTAGGACATGTTCACACGCCTCTGATTCATCCCCGATGAATCAGACCTGACTCAACTCTAAGCAGTAGCAGGCATGACAAACAAACATGAATGAGTAGGCACAACAGGGCTCAAACAACTCCTACTCATGCTAGTGGGTTTCATCTATTTACTGTGGCAATGACAGGTCATGCAGAGGATAAAGGGGTTCAACTACCGCAGCATGTAACAGTTGAATCGGTGTTGTCCTAATGCAGTAAAAGAGAGCAAGAGCGAGAGAGTAGGATTGTATCGGAATGAACAAGGGGGTTTTGCTTGCCTGGCACTTCTGAAGATAGCATTGAGTCTTCATCAGTGTCAACGATCGCATCATCGGTATCACGTCTATCGAGAGGGGACAAATACCGGCAACACAGAAAAACACAATCAATGCAATGCACAAAATGATGCATGCTATGACATGGCAATATGAATGTGTTTTGGGCTAATGCAACTAGCAACAGATTAAATGAAGTTGGTTTGAATACAAGATTCAAATTCAAACTCCATATGTGATTATTCAAATGCCATTTAATTGATTTGTGCTAAACAGCAGCTATAAGTTGTTCTAACATGCATGAAAATGGTACAGATGGATTCCTTGAGTTTTTCTGATAATTTTTCATATATAATTTATTTAATTTGGAGTTACGGTTGAATTTCTATGATTTTTAGAAGTTTAGGACATTTTCTGAAATAATAAATCATTTAAGAATTATTTAAATTCCAGAAAGAAATTAATGCGTCAGCATGACCTCACAGTGATGTCAGCAGGTCAACGGGCGCCGTCCAGGTCAAACCTGACG
This sequence comes from Triticum aestivum, assembly GCF_018294505.1. NCBI lineage: Eukaryota > Viridiplantae > Streptophyta > Magnoliopsida > Poales > Poaceae > Triticum > Triticum aestivum. The sequence continues at coordinate 286,789,153 of NC_057812.1, forward strand.
TGTGGGGGCCACACGTCAGTGACACAGGGCTAGTTAGTGTCAATGGCAGGTGGGGCCGGGTCAAAGGCCACGTCAGCACGGTCAAAGCTGACGCGTGGGGCCACTGTGATTAACTTAAACTAAACAGAAAATAAACTAAGATTAGTTAAAGCGTGGGGCCTAGGTGTCAGTGACACGATGCGGTGTTTAGTGGCTAATTAAGCCAGCCACGTCAGCAAGTGACGCCGGCGACCACGGCGACGGCGAGACCTCGCCGGAGTTGCTCGGGACGGCGCTACAGCCCGCGGCTGGTCGCGCTGAGGGCACCAAGAGGGAGCCCGTGCTCCCGCGCATCTAGGGGCGCACGCAGCTGGGCACAGGGAGGCCGGGGTCGACGGCGGCGACCACTTAGGCGGCGGCCGGAGCTACGGCAACGACGGGTTAGGCGATGCAGGGCGCCAGGGGAGGCGTTGGTGAGTGCTATGTGCTCCTGGGACTGTGGTGAGCACGATGGTGGGCTCGAGAACGAGCTGCGGTGGCTGTGGCAACGGCCACGCCATGGCCGGCGGCGAGAAACTCTCGGCCGCGGTGGAAGATGGGGCTAGGGGGCGAGAACGGAGGGGGCGAGCACAGGAGAAGCAGCGGAGGCTCACAGCGGATCCATTCGAGGCGGAGACGAGGCCGGGGATGGTCCGGAGCCGACGAATCGGGCGGCGGCGACCGGCGGGTCCGAGGAGGGGGAAAACGTCGGGGCGGCGCTTCGGGGCTTCTGGAGGGGCGGGGCTCGGTGAGGTGGGTCGAGGACGGAGTGGCGGAGCTTGTGAGCTAGTCAGGGAAGCGAGGGGGCGGCGGTGGCCGCGGCAGCAGCAAACGGCGGCGACGGTCGCTCTCGGGTGTGTGCGAGAGAAAGAACAGAGGAGGAGATGGGGACGAGGGAGTGAGCGGGAGGGTTCCAGGGGTCGAGGCGGCGCCGAGGAGAAGGCGCGAGGCGTCGTGGTGGCCTCAGGCGAAGCAGACGAGCAGAGTGGTGGCGTGGCGAGCTCGGGCGCGTGCGCCGAGTCCCTCCTCTGCCTACTGGCGCGAGGAGGAAGGCGACAGGGAGGAGGAGGTGGGCTGGGCCGCACAGTGCTGGACCAGCACAGGAGCTGGGCCGGCTCTAGTGGGCTGCACGGGTAAGGCCAGGTAGGCTTTCTGCTCTGTTTTATTTTATTCTGTTCTGTTTATTTTTATTTAATTTATTTTGCCACTGTTTTGAATTTAAAATAATTCAAACAATGCCAAAAACTCCTCTGAATATTTTATATTGCTAGATGGACTTTTCCAAAAGCTTATGAAATATATCAGGGGTATTTGAAATTATATTCTAATTATATGAATATAATTCAAATTCAAATAGCTAATGAATTAAATCCGAAGTCCCAAAAATAATTCCTTAAAAATGTTCAATATTTTGGTTGGGACCAGAACCCTTACCAAAAATTATCAAACATTTAAGAAGAGCATTTTGGAGCAATGAATGAGATTTCTAGGGTTTTTGCCCCTCTTTTATTTAAGTTTTTGAGGCTTCCAAAATTCCCTCAGTTCAAATTTTCAGAATTTAAACATGATGCACACATGAGCTAGCCTAGAGCACTACCAGCAGCTAGGGATGTGACAACTCACCCCCACTAAACAAGAATCTCGTCTCGAGATTCAAGCGTAGGGTAAGATAAAGGGGAAACGCAAACTAGTATAATCTTCACGATCCAGGTTGCACTTCATAGGAACGTTGTTTCGATCACCATCTTTGTCTCAACATCTTGTTCTGAGAACGCCAGTTATTATGACAATGAGAGGAGAAGGAGACTCTAGAAGAATCGATCTTCTCGAAGGTCGAACAACTCAGGATTAACTCACGGAATGGGACATAGCAACATCTCTCGAGCTGAGAGACGAAGCACACCTCTAGAGGAATGGAGTGGAACAGATGACGAAGGTTCACTAGGTAGACAACGATTCCACACCTAGGAAGGTGGTAAACGATTGTCAACGTAGCGAGGAGTTGAGTTGCCATGATACCACGACGAAACATCCTGGAGAAGGGTGATTCATAGATTATTATCTTAAGTGGCAAAAAGAATTACCTTTTATATAGAGATCATTGAGACTCTCTATATCAGCCGAAGGCAAAACACAGCAATCGATTGGCGGGGGTCGGTAGAATGGCATACTCGGACTTGGATGATGTGGATTACCTTGTTGAAGTCAACGTAATGGATGAATTTGCTTATCACCGGAGATGGAAGAGACCCATGGTAGAATGGCACATTGGCGGTGCAAGCTAGGAACAAAATGCAAATGCTGGGAATGATTCTGGTAACTGGGGAAGAACCCAACAACAGAGAGTGAATTCACTGTTGAATAGATCATAGCATTGCCGAGGGAACTGAGAGCACACCCAGCTAGTGCCGATGATAACACGTAGCGCTTGTGCGTGCTCTCCAGAACTTGAGCATTTTCATATTCATCAAGGTTTTACCAACATCCGTGTCAAGGGTCCGGTAACACAACTTACTACCATGATGAATGGTGATGGAGGATGCAGATGCAAAGGAGGATAACACCTTCTCAGATTTCACCCTTGGCGGGGCCAAGGAAATAAAATCTGGATGATCGACCGAGAGACATTTAGCACTCCGCTTCTAATGTTCTCCTTGATGTGCTAGTGTAACCCATTCATAGATATGGTTTGATATCTAAAACATCAAGTAAAAGGTCGGACTTCGGGAACACAAAAATCCATAGGGACAACTAGGGAGTAAACCCTACGAAATCCCTATGGGGAGGTGGCCAACTTCATCAATCAAGATATTATAATAACAGGTCTTCCGGCTGGGTGTGTTGGCCACGACATCCACTTTACCGGTTATCGCGCGACCAATATTATAATTCTTGGGAAATATTCCAACCATCATATCTGCCTGAGATTCAGATCTGGTTGGTGTCAGGATATTCCAGACTCATCGAGTCTAGGAAGAAAAACGGAAGTTTGCAACACAAATCGACGAGATGACGTTGCGGGATTCTCGGGAGATGAACTACGATAGCAAGCTCCAAAACATGAGCTGGTTCTGCTACAAACATGTGAACACGTTGTCCAAGACAAGCATGACCACAAAGTAGTCTTATAATAAAATACTACCGAGTTCTGGTTGGGAACCATCAGCGAGGATATCGAAGTTCTTTCATAAGTCCGGATTAGCTCTTATGAAGATACTCCTTCTCCTTGAACAAATCAGTCAGTGGCTTGGTGTGCTAGGATATACATATGGAATGAAGATGATCAGTCTAACAGACCATAGAATTCTTCACACGTGCATGACCAACTTGGGATGATTCCAAAGGAGCAAAAACAAACTTTCTCGAATTCACGACGGCAGCTTACATCAAAGTGCACGTGAATCAAAGGAAGTCACTCCTTTCATCAAACAAGTACTTCATGAGCTAGCATGAAGAAAATGCTTTCAAAAGTTTCCAACACTAACTTAATGTTCAACAACATCATGGAGGAGATAAGGATGTTGTCAATGGACTCAACAACAACTCATCGGAATTTCCATATCACTGGACTTCCACCATCATGTGAACACGGTGATAGTATTGGTCAGACCAAAGATGTAATGGTGTATGCTCGAGGGATCAACCACGAATAAGACAACATTACGAGCATCGTTGGTACTGATTTGATTTGACGATAGCCCACACTCAAATCAAAGGATTGATAAGACAATAGGTCCAGCAACTGATCACAGGGACCAATCGATGAAGATATCATCTTTCTTCAACACACACTACACAAGAATATCCCTTTGGAACGAGTTAAGTCAGGCAAGCTTTTATCTTCCAACTCTCCAAGTTGTTGTCTAGCTTAACCAACTAGCTCAGGGATATCTAACACCGATTCTTGGAGAGAAGGTGGTTCACAAGAAACCAACTTGATCACGAGCTCAACATAACAGTCAGGGGACAACCTGGTAATACTCCCGAGAAAATATTCGGAAAATCACGAACCACCGGTATGTTACTAAGCTCGAGAACAATCTTACTTTTCAGGGCAAGACGATATGATCAATTAAGCAAGGATTGGCACTATCCTAACTCACTGATCGGAGAGTGCACCAGAAATAAGGACTAGGTAGCACAATCAACCTTAGGGTGACGATTCAATAATCGACACGCTAAGAATGAGGTTATCGTCCATTTAACTACAGAGCAATGGAGTTGCTAGCAGTATTGATTTCACACGCCATGATTCATTTGTCGGCATTCCGGTTACATCAACACGAAGACCGAGGAATGACTAATGATGGCAAGAAGTATCACTGTACCAAGAGTTCATAGGATGGTGTGCAATTCCTATAACAATCCCGATATAAAGATGGTAATACTCCAAGGTAGAGCAGAACAAAAGCTGGATTAGCAATTTGATCTGCGGAGCACAACTTCTTTGACCCAATCCTGGATATGGATGAGGTACTGGAGTTTGTTTCTCCAAGTCATTCAGGACAGAATGGCTTGACGGACCACAAGGGTAATAGGCATCGATAAACGAATGCATGCATACCCTTGGACTATCAATTGATAGACGAAGGTCAGTAGACAACTAAAGAGGGACAACTCAAAGGAACATATAATTTTCTGAGTTGTGGATGCATAGATTAGTATGTCGAGCGAGATCAACATTTCTTCCGGATAACCCATGCAGAAAAGTAGAACTGGCAGAGCCATAACATATAATGGAGAACTCATCAAGAGCACTCTGGTTGTGATCATTCAGTTCAACGAGGAACTTCTGCCATAAGTAGTTCATGGTATTTGGAAGAAGGATATACCACGAACCTCGAGGACTATCGCAAAGGTTACTAATATCCTAAAGGAACTAGCAAACCCTATCAACATGAAGTAAGTAGAGTGAATCTCGGGTTCAGAACCCAGGAGTAGAATACCTACTCCTAAGTGGCATCACGGGATGCTTTCGAGAATAAAGGCCAGGATCATCACACTAGGATCACAAAACATTGCTAGATTACTAGGTGACTCCCTTAAACACCTAGGGCCATAATAGTAACTCCAACATAATGTCAAGGCAATAGAATACCTCAACTCAACAATTAGTGTAATTGAGCTGGCATAAAGGAGCATCGAAACCAGAGGAAAAGGATTTTGCAAATGCATCAGACTATTTAGAAACCTGGAATGACTCGGACAGCATAACGGCTGTAAATGCTCAGAAAAGATTTGAGAATTCACAAAAATGGTGGCATAACCACTCAGAAGCACAATATCAAGGTTCCGAGATCAACAATTAGCATACGGAAGTAGTAGGAACTGAACTGAGACTTAAATCCAACAATCTTATAAGTCTACGGATTAGTAACACGTGATCCTGATAGAAAGAAGAGATAGCCTAGTTCTTAATCCCCGTAGGAAAGATAAGATGACTCAGATCAGAAGGGCATAAAGTATAAGGAGTAAAAAGAGCCTTACGTTCCATCCCACAATCAATTCCCTTATATAACTAAATAATTTCTAGACTCAACTTCGACCAGTATGGCTTGGTAATCCTACAGGTAGTCAAGCTCTGATACCAACGCTGTCAGGACCTCGACTCAATGCCACATCGATCTAGCATGTAACACCTCATATCACTTTGCGGCCTCACGCACGGTATTCCCACGGGTGTCGCCTTACCTTTGCCCGGGACCGTTTGCGCCTTTTGGCACACGTATATGACACTGTCGCTAGCATCCATATGATAAGGAGCCCGGGCTGACATGGCTAGTCGTAAACCCAAAGTGGCACAAACTTACAGGGACAGGCATCTATGACCCAGCATCGAACGTGTCGGTCATCAGCGAGTGAACCCAGGCTGTAGCACTAGGCTAGCAGGACTCCGGTGAACCGGGCTGTAGCGGGCTAACAGGACTCCGGTATTCATCGCGTGACATTTCCCCGAAGGGACAGACACAGGAACGAAGAAGGACACATGCCGGCCAGCCTAAGTGTTCCGGAGCAGTAGCAAGCTACCATGGCTCAGTGGAAACACTAGGAGACATTTCCCGGTAAGAGAGGCTACTAAAGATAAACAACTAGATGGTCAGATCCCACACATACCAAGCATTTCAATAACATACACACAATATGCTCGATATGTGCAAATACAACATGGCATCACAACATGACTCTACGACTCAAGTAATTTATTCATTAGGCTCCGAGGAGCGAGATATTACAAACATGGGTCTCACGACCCAACAATCAGAGCATACAAGTCAAAGCACAAGCGGAAGCTATCATGTCTGAGTACAGACATCTATAAATGAAAAAGGATGAGAAGCCTGACTATCTATCAGATCCTGCCGAGGGCACAAGATCGTAGCTGAGGTATCAAGCTAAACGTCGAAGTCCACGTGGAACTACTAGCGAGACCGAAATCTCTCTGCAAAAACATAAAATAGGCAAACGTGAGTACAAATGTACCCAGCAAGACTTACATCAGATCTATCTACATATGCATCATTATCAACAAAGGGATGGTGGGGTTTAACTGCAGCAAGCCAGCTTTGACTCGGTGGCTATCCTGAACTACGATTGCAAGTAACTCTTTTGAGGTGGCGCACACGAGTCCACATATTCACCATATCAATACACCACTATGGGTCCGCTCCCGTCTCCCTACGAGAACGCCATCCATAGCACTCACGCTTATCTTGCGTATTTTAGAGTATCCACTTTCACTTGTCTATGAACTGATATAAGCAACCTAGAAGTCCTTTTCCGCGGACACGGCTATTCGAATAGATGATGTTAACCCTGCAGGGGTGTACTTCTTCACACACGCTCTCACCACTTACCGTCGTTTACACGACATGTACTCGGCAACCTTCAAGCGGAAGCCCAACGTGGGTGTCGGCCACGGCCTACCTAAACACTCAAGTCTCTAGTCCAGGTTTATCGCCTATTCGGGTTCCATCCATGAGGAGATCCGGCCGGAGTTTCGCTCACAGCCCCAAACGATGTGAACAGGGTTCCGTGACACCAAACGGGCGCCCGGTTTACCCGGCCACGTGCCTACCGCATCACAGCCCACCCCTACGGTCAGCGCTGCGCACGGCCTCCAGCATACTACAAACACCAGAAACTACTTGCAACTCCTGGACAGAGGACAAGGGTGATCAAGAAGCCGAGAGGGTCCATTGGTTTCGGGCCCAATGCGTGGTAGTAGCTGAATCATGGATCACAAACATAGAACTCAGTTCCTGAGGACGGCTGCAATGAGACAACCCACCATGTACTCCTACATGGCCTCTCACCGCTACCTTTACCAAATCGTGTTCACACACTTAGCTCACACACAGTAGGACATGTTCACACGCCTCTGATTCATCCCCGATGAATCAGACCTGACTCAACTCTAAGCAGTAGCAGGCATGACAAACAAACATGAATGAGTAGGCACAACAGGGCTCAAACAACTCCTACTCATGCTAGTGGGTTTCATCTATTTACTGTGGCAATGACAGGTCATGCAGAGGATAAAGGGGTTCAACTACCGCAGCATGTAACAGTTGAATCGGTGTTGTCCTAATGCAGTAAAAGAGAGCAGGAGCGAGAGAGTAGGATTGTATCGGAATGAACAAGGGGGTTTTGCTTGCCTGGCACTTCTGAAGATAGCATTGAGTCTTCATCAGTGTCAACGATCGCATCATCGGTATCACGTCTATCGAGAGGGGACAAATACCGGCAACACAGAAAAACACAATCAATGCAATGCACAAAATGATGCATGCTATGACATGGCAATATGAATGTGTTTTGGGCTAATGCAACTAGCAACAGATTAAATGAAGTTGGTTTGAATACAAGATTCAAATTCAAACTCCATATGTGATTATTCAAATGCCATTTAATTGATTTGTGCTAAACAGCAGCTATAAGTTGTTCTAACATGCATGAAAATGGTACAGATGGATTCCTTGAGTTTTTCTGATAATTTTTCATATATAATTTATTTAATTTGGAGTTACGGTTGAATTTCTATGATTTTTAGAAGTTTTGGACATTTTCTGAAATAATAAATCATTTAAGAATTATTTAAATTCCAGAAAGAAATTAATGCGTCAGCATGACCTCACAGTGATGTCAGCAGGTCAACGGGCGCCGTCCAGGTCAAACCTGATGTGTGGGGGCCACACGTCAGTGACACAGGGCTAGTTAGTGTCAATGGCAGGTGGGGCCGGGTCAAAGGCCACGTCAGCACGGTCAAAGCTGACGCGTGGGGCCACTGTGATTAACTTAAACTAAACAGAAAATAAACTAAGATTAGTTAAAGCGTGGGGCCTAGGTGTCAGTGACACGGTGCGGTGTTTAGTGGCTAATTAAGCCAGCCACGTCAGCAAGTGACGCCGGCGACCACGGCGACGGCGAGACCTCGCCGGAGTTGCTCGGGACGGCACTACAGCCCACGGCTGGTCGCGCTGAGGGCACCAAGAGGGAGCCCGTGCTCCCGCGCATCTAGGGGCGCACGCAGCTGGGCACAGGGAGGCCGGGGTCGACGGCGGCGACCACTTAGGCGGTGGCCGGAGCTACGGCAACGACGGGTTAGGCGATGCAGGGCGCCAGGGGAGGCGTTGGTGAGTGCTATGTGCTCCTGGGACTGTGGTGAGCACGACGGTGGGCTCGAGAACGAGCTGCGGTGGCTGTGGCCACGGCCACGCCATGGCCGGCGGCGAGAAACTCTCGGCCGCGGTGGAAGATGGGGCTAGGGGGCGAGAACGGAGGGGGCGAGCACAGGAGAAGCAGCGGAGGCTCACAGCGGATCCATTCGAGGCGGAGACGAGGCCGGGGATGGTCCGGAGCCGACGAATCGGGCGGCGGCGACCGGCGGGTCCGAGGAGGGGGAAAACGTCGGGGCGGCGCTTCGGGGCTTCTGGAGGGGCGGGGCTCGGTGAGGTGGGTCGAGGACGGAGTGGCGGAGCTTGTGAGCTAGTCAGGGAAGCGAGGGGGCGGCGGTGGCCGCGGCAGCAGCAAACGGCGGCGACGGTCGCTCTCGGGTGTGTGCAAGAGAAAGAACAGAGGAGGAGATGGGGACGAGGGAGTGAGCGGGAGGGTTCCAGGGGTCGAGGCGGCGCCGAGGAGAAGGCGCGAGGCGTCGTGGTGGCCTCGGGCGAAGCAGACGAGCAGAGTGGTGGCGTGGCGAGCTCGGGCGCGTGCGCCGAGTCCCTCCTCTGCCTACTGGCGCGAGGAGGAAGGCGACAGGGAGGAGGAGGTGGGCTGGGCCGCACAATGCTGGACCAGCACAGGAGCTGGGCCGGCTCTAGTGGGCTGCACGGGTAAGGCCAGGTAGGCTTTCTGCTCTGTTTTATTTTATTCTGTTCTGTTTATTTTTATTTAATTTATTTTGCCACTGTTTTGAATTTAAAATAATTCAAACAATGCCAAAAACTCCTCTGAATATTTTATATTGCTAGATGGACTTTTCCAAAAGCTTATGAAATATATCAGGGGTATTTTAAATTATATTCTAATTATATGAATATAATTCAAATTCAAATAGCTAATGAATTAAATCCAAAGTCCCAAAAATAATTCCTTAAAAATGTTCAATATTTTGGTTGGGACCAGAACCCTTACCAAAAATTATCAAACATTTAAGAAGAGCATTTTGGAGCAATGAATGAGATTTCTAGGGTTTTTGCCCCTCTTTTATTTAAGTTTTTGAGGCTTCCAAAATTCCCTCATTTCAAATTTTCAGAATTTAAACATGATGCACACATGAGCTAGCCTAGAGCACTACCAGCAGCTAGGGATGTGACAGCGGCGCTCCGCGCTTGACCTTTGGCTTTGCCCTGAAGCCAAGCCCGAGCACACCTTGGGCCCAGGGGCTACTGTCGACGTTCTGGGAACGGAGGTCCCCAGACTTGCCTACCTGCAGCCCACGGCGTGGCTGGGCTGGCAGGTCTGTACGGCCCATCTTCATCCACAAGGCATTCAAGACCCTCGCGAGGGGCCAAGCCTCGCGAGGCGGACGACGCAAGACCTCCTCAGGAGCGGCCTCGCCAGGCAGGCTCACGAGGGGCGGAGAGATCAAGGCAAGGCAAACCTCGTGAGGTACTCGTGACGTGAGCCATGATGATCGAGACCAGGCGGGCGCCAGCGCGCAGTGTCCTCGTTTCCTCTTTGGTGCCAAGGGGGCAAGCTCAGGTGTGAAGTACCGAGGCATCAAGCAAAGGTTTCCATAATTCTGCAACGAGACCAAGACCAGAAGGACGGCAAGATGGAGGTCACCATGGAGCCCAAGACGGCGTCATCACCAGAACCTTTTGCAGGCGAAGACCGCTTTTGTCAGGATAAGTTGTACTAGTTGTCCCCTTTCGAATTGGCCGTTGTTGGATCCCTTCCCGCTCAATATTTGGGGAGAGGACTGATACGTCTCCAACGTATCTATAACTTTTGATTGCTCCATGCTATATTATCTACTGTTTTGGATGTTTATGGGCTTTATTATACACTTTTATGTCATTTTTGGGACTAACCTATTAACCCAGAGCCCAGTGCCAGTTTCTGTTTTTACCTTGTTTTACAATATCGTAGAAAAGGAAAACCAAACGGAGTCCAATTGACCTGAAACTTCACGAAACTTATTTTTGGATCAGAAGCAACCAGGGAGACTTGGAGTCTACGTCAAGCTTCAAGGAGGCCACGAGGTAGGGGGCGCGCCCACCACCCTAGGGCGTTCCCTCCACCCTCGTGGGCCCCTCGTGGCTCCCCTGACGTACTTCTTCTGCCTATATATCTCCATATACCCAAAAACGACCGGGGAGCACAATAGATTGGGAGTTCCGCCGCCAGAAGCCTCCGTAGTCACCGAAAGCCAATCTAGACCCGCTACGGCACCCTGCCGGGGGGGAATCCCTCTACGGCGGCCATCTTCATCATCCTGGTGCTCTCCATGACGAGGAGGGAGTAGTCCTCCCTCGGGGCTGAGGGTATGTACCAGTAGCTATGTGTTTGATCTCTCTCTCACGCGTTCTTGAGGTGGCACGATCTTGATGTATCACGAGATTTCTATTATAGTTGGATCTTATGTTTCTTCTCCCCCTCTATTCTCTTGTAATGGATTGAGTTTCCCCTTCGAAGTTATCTTATCGGATTGAGTCTTTAAAGATTTGAGAACACTTGATGTATGTCTTGCCGTGCGTATCTGTGGTGAAATTGGGATATCACGTGATTCACTTGATGTATGTTTTGGTGATCAACTTGCGGGTTTTGCCCATGAACCTATGCATAGGGGTTGGCACACATTTTCGTCGTGATTCTCCAGTAGAAACTTTGGGGCACTCTTTGAGGTTCTATGTGTTGGTTGAATAGATGAATCTGAGATTGTGTGATGCATATCGTATAATCATACCCACGGATACTTGAGGTGACATTGGAGTATCTAGGTGACATTAGGGTTTTGGTTGATTTGTGTCTTAAGGTGTTATTCTAGTACGAACTCTAGGGATGTTTGTGACACTTATAGGAATAGCCCAACAGATTGATTGGAAAGAATAACTTTGAGGTGGTTTCGTACCCTACCATAATCTCTTCGTTCGTTCTCCGCTATTAGTGACTTTGGAGTGACTCTTTGTTGCATGTTGAGGGATAGTTATATGATCCAATTGTGCTATTATTGTTGAGAGGACTTGCACTAGTGAAAGTATGAATCCTAGGCCTTGTTTCCTATCATTGCAATACCATTTATGCTCACTTTTACCATTAGTTACCTTGCTGTTTTTATATTTTCAGATTACAAAAACTATTATCTACCACCCATATACCACTTGTATCACCATCTCTTCGCCGAACTAGTGCACCTATACAATTTACCATTGTATTGGGTGTGTTGGGGACACAAGAGACTCTTTGTTATTTGGTTGCAGGGTTGCTTGAGAGAGACCATCTTCATCCTACGCCTCCTACGGATTGATAAACCTTAGGTCATTCACTTGAGGGAAATTTCTACTGTCCTACAAACCTTTGCACTTGGAGGCCCAACAACGTCTACAAGAAGAAGGTTGTGTAGTAGACATCAAGCTCTTTTCTGGCGCTGTTGCCAGGGAGGTGAGTGCTTGAAGGTATATCTTTAGATCTTGCAATCAAGTCTTTTAGTTTCTTGTTTTATCACTAGTTTAGTTTATAAAAGAAAATTACAAAAAAATGGAATTAAGTTTGCCTCATATGCTTCATCTTTTTAATATCTTTCGTGAGTATGATGGAAAGGATAATTGTGCTCAAGTGCTAGAAGAAGAAATCTATAAAATGTTTGGCACTAAATATTTGAATGATGAGCATGATTGCAATGTTGTTAGTACAAATTCTTTGAATATCCATGATGCTAATGATATGCAAAGCCACAAGCTTGGGGAAGCTATGTTTGATGAAGATGATATTTTTTGTCCCCCAAGTTTTGATGAGCAAATTTATTATGATGAAAGCATGCCTCCTATCTATGATGATTATTGTGATGACACATATGCTTTAAAGAATAATAACAGTGAACCTTGTCATCTTGATCTTAATTTTCAATCACATGATAGTTATTTTGTTGAGTTTGCTCCCACTATTATTCATGAGAAGAATTTTGCTTATGTGGAGAGTAGTAAATTTTCTATGCTTGTAGATCATGAAAAGAATGCTTTAAGTGCTGGTTATATTGTTGAATTCATTCATGATGCTACTGAAAATTATTATGAAGGAGTAATATATGCTTGTAGGAATTGCAATAATATCAAGTTTCCTCTCTATGTGCTTACAGTTTCGAAGTTATACTTGTTCTGCCCTCCTATGCCAGTTGATTATTGTTCCCATAAGTTGTTTTCTCACAAAATCCCTATGCATAGGAAGTATGTTAGACTTAAATGTGCTAGTCATATTCTTCATGATGCTCTCTTTATGTTTCAATTCGTATCTTTTATGTGAGCATCGTCGAAATCATCATGCCTAGCTAGGGGCGTTAAACGATAGCGCTCGTTGGGAGGCAACCCAACTTTACTTTTGTTCCTTGCTTTTTGCTCCTGTTTAGTAATAAATAATTCATCTAGCCTCTGTTTAGATGTGGTTTTATGCATTTAATTAGTGTTTGTGCCAAGTAGAACCTTTGGGAAGACTTGGGGGAAGTCTTTGCGATCATGCTGTAAAAAACAGAAACTTAAACTTTAGTGCTCACGAGAATTGCTGCCATTTTTATTTGGATAGTGCTATTTAGTTAATTATTTTTGCATATGATTAATATATAAATTCCTCAGGTCCAGCAATATATTTGAGAAGTTTATGAGTTCCATAAGTATACGTTTGATCCATATTACTACAAACTGTTCTGCTTTTGACAGATTCTGTTTTTCATGTGTTGTTTACTTATTTTGATGAATCTATGGCTAGTAAAAGAGTTTATAAACCATAGAGAAGTTGGAATACAGTAGGTTTAACACCAATATAAATAAATAATGAGTTCATTACAGTACCTTGAAGTGGTGATTTATTTTCTTATACTAACGGAGCTTACGAGTTTTCTGTTAAGTTTTGTGTTGTGAAGTTTTCAAGTTTTGGGTAGGGATTCGGTGGACTATGGAATAAGGAGTGGAAAGAGCCTAATCTTGGGGATGCCCTAGGCACCCCAAGGTTATATTCAAAGGACAACCAAGAGCCTAAGCTTGGGGATGCTCTGGAAGGCATCCCCTCTTTCGTCTTCGTTCATCAGTAACTTTACTTGGAGCTATATTTTTATTTACCACATGATATGTGTTTTGCTTGGAGCGTCAATTTATTTTGTTAGTATTTGCTTGCTGTTATTTAGAACAATGTTTTGCATCTTTTATTTCAATAAAAGTGGCATTGATAGACTTTACTATGCCTATTCTAGAAGTCCACATGTTGCTGTTTGAAAACAGAAAGTTTACCGCTGTTGCAATAATTCCCTAGAAAAGTCAGAATGTGATAAAATGTTGAAACCTTTTGCATATTAAGCTCTGATAAATTTAACACCGTGGGAATTTTCTTCCATAATTTTTGGAGCTACGTAAGTATGGATGTTGCTGCATTCTTTACAGACTGTCCTGTTTAGGCAGATTGCTGTTATGATTGCATTGTTTACATATGTTTGCTTCTTTAATGATTATATTTGAGGATAGGACTATTAAATATGCAGAGGCATTTAGTATTCAATGTTGAATAATAATTTTAGTGATTTTCTACAGTAGAGTATGATAAGATTTTTGCAATGTGTTATACTAACTTATCTCATGAGTCCTTGTTGAGTTTTGTGTGGATGAAGCTTTTGAGATTTAGGGAGACCGAGATATGAGAGGAATTAAGGAGACACAAAAGCTCAAGATTGGGTATGCCCAAGGCATCCCAAGATAATATTTCAAGAATTCTCAAACATCTAAGTTTGCGGATGCCCCGGTTGGCATCCCACCTTTCTTCTTCAACAACTATCGGTTAGTATCGGTTGATCCTAAGTTTTTGCTTCTTCACATGATGTTTGCTATTCTTAGATGTCATTTTATTTTGCTTTGCTTTCTGTTTGAATAAATTATCAAGATCTGAAATTATTAAATGAGAGAGAGTATTCACATAGTTTCATAATTATTCGACTACTCATTGATCTTCACTTATATCTTTCGGAGTAGTTTGTCATTTGCTCTAGTGCTTCACTTATATCTTTTAGAGCATGGTGGTAGTTTTATTTTGAAGAAATAGATGAACTCCCATGCTTCACTTAGATTATTTTGAGAGTCTTAAATAGCATGGTAATTTGCTTAAAATCCTAATATGCTAGGTATTCAAGATTAGTAAAATTTTCTTATGAGTGTTTTGAATACTAAGAGAAGTTTGATGCTTGATGATTGTTTTGAGATATGGAGGTAATAATATCAAAGTCGTGCTAGTTGAGTAGTTGTGAATTTGAGAAATGCTTGTTTTGAAGTTTGCAAGTCCCGTAGCATGCACGTATGGTAAAGTTGTGTAACAAATTTGAAACATGAGGTGCTATTTGATTGTCTTCCTTATGAGTGGCGGTCGGGGACGAGCGATGGTCTTTTCCTACCAATCTATCCCCCTAGGAGCATGCGCGTAGTACCGAGGTTTTTGACGACTTGTAGATTTTTGCAATAAGTATGTGAGTTCTTTATGACTAATGTTGAGTCCATGGATTATAAGCACTCTCATCCTTCCATCATTGCTAGCCTCTTCGGTACCGTGCATTGCCCTTTCTCACATTGAGAGTTTGTGCAAACTTCACCGGTGCATCCAAACCCCGTGATATGATACACTCTTTCACACATAAACCTCCTTATATCTTCCTCAAAACAGCCACCTTACCTACCTATTATGGCATTTCCATAGCCATTCCAAGATATATTGCCATGCAACTTTCCACCATTCCATTTATCATGACACGTTCATCATTGTCATATTGCTTAGCATGATCATGTAGTTGACATAGTATTTATGGGAAATCCACCGTTCATAATTCTTTCATGCATGTCACTCTTGATTCATTGCATATCCCGGTACACCGCCGGAGGCATTCATATAGAGTCATACTTTGTTCTAGTATCTAGTTGTAATCATTGAGTTGTAAATAAATAGAAGTGTGATTATCATCATTTTTTAGAGCACTATCCCAAGTGAGGAATAAAAAAAGATAAAGGCCATAAAAAAGAAAAGGCCCAAAAAATATAAATGCCATAAAAAAAGAGAAGGCCCAAAAAATGAGAGAAAAAGAGAGAAGGGACAATGCTACTATCCTTTGCCACACTTGTGCTTCAAAGTAGCACCATAATATTCATGATAGAGAGTCTCTTGTTTTGTCACTTTCATATACTAGTGGGAATTTTTCATTATAGAACTTGGCTTGTATATTCCAACAATGGGCCTCCTCAAGTGCCCTAGGTCTTCGTGAGCAAGCAAGTTGGATGCACACCCACTTAGTTTCTTTTATTGAGCTTTCATACATTTATAGCTCTAGTGCATCCGTTGCATGACAATCCCTACTCCTTTCATTAACATCAATCGATGGGCATATCCATAGCCCATCGATTAGCCTCGTTGATGTGAGACTTTCTCCTTTTTGTCTTCTCCACATAACCCCCTCATTATTCTATTCCACCCATAGTGATATATCCATGGCTCGCGCTCATGTATTGCATGAAAGTTTATAGGTTTGAGATTACTAAAGTATGAAACAATTGCTTGGCTTGTCATCGGGGTTGTGCATGATGAGAGCATTCTTGTGTGAAGAAAATGGAGCATGACCAAACTATATGATTTTGTAGGGATGAACTTTCTTTGGCCATGTTATTTTGAGAAGACATAATTGCTTAGTTAGTATGCTTGAAGTATTACTATTTTTATGTCAATATGAACTTTTGTCTTGAATCTTATGGATCTGAATATTCATGCCACAATTAAGAAGAATTACATTGAAATTATGCCAAGTAACACTCCGCATCAAAAATTCTGTTTTTATCATTTACCTACTCGAGGACGAGCAGGAATTAAGTTTGGTGATGCTGATACGTCTCCAACGTATCTATAATTTTTGATTGCCCCATGCTATATTATCTACTGTTTTGGATGTTTATGGGCTTTATTATACACTTTCATATCATTTTTGGGACTAACCTATTAACCCAGAGCCCAGTGCTAGTTTCTGTTTTTACCTTGTTTTAGAATATCGCAGAAAAGGAAAACCAAACGGAGTCCAATTGACCTGAAACTTCACGGAACTTATTTTTGGATCAGAAGCAACCAGGGAGACTTGGAGTCTATGTCAAGGAAGCTTCGAGGAGGCCACGAGGTAGGGGGGGCGCGCCCCCATCCTCGTGGGACCCTCGTGGATCCCTTGACGTACTTCTTCCGCCTATATATCTCCATATACCCTAAAACGATCGGGGAGCACAATAGATCGGCAGTTCCGCCGCCAGAAGCCTCCGTAGCCACCGAAAGCCAATCTAGACCCGTTCCGGCACCCTGCCGGAGGGGGAATCCCTCTCCGGCGGCCATCTTCATCATCCCGGTGCTCTCCATGATGAGGAGGGAGTAGTCCTCCCTCGGGGCTGAGGGTATGTACCAGTAGCTATGTGTTTGATCTCTCTCTCTCTCGTGTTCTTGAGGTGGCACGATCTTGATGTATCGCGAGCTTTGCTATTATAGTTGGATCTTATGTTTCTTCTCCCCCTCTATTCTCTTGTAATGGATTGAGTTTCCCCTTCGAAGTTATCTTATCGGATTGAGTCTTTAAAGATTTGAGAACACTTGATGTATGTCTTGCCGTGCGTATCTGTGGTGACATTGGGATATCACGTGATTCACTTGATGTATGTTTTGGTGATCAACTTGCGGGTTCCGCCCATGAACCTATGCATAGGGGTTTGCACACGTTTTCGTCGTGATTCTCTGGTAGAAACTTTGGAGCACTCTTTGAGGTTCTATGTATTGGTTGAATAGATGAATCTGAGATTGTGTGATGCATATCGTATCATCATACCCACGGATACTTGAGGTGACATTGGAGTATCTAGGTGACATTAGGGTTTTGGTTGATTTGTGTCTTAAGGTGTTATTCTAGTACGAACTCTAGGGTTGTTTGTGACACTTATAGGAATAGCCCAACGAATTGATTGTAAAGAATAACTTTGAGGTGGTTTCGTACCCTACCATAATCTCTTCGTTCGTTCTCCGCTATTAGTGACTTTGGAGTGACTCTTTGTTGCATATTGAGGGATAGTTATATGATCCAATTATGCTATTATTGTTGAGTGGACTTGCACTAGTGAAAGTATGAACCCTAGGCCTTGTTTCCTATCATTGCAATACCATTTATGCTCACTTTTACCATTAGTTACCTTGCTGTTTTTATATTTTCAGATTACAAAAACTATTATCTACCACCCATATACCACTTGTATCACCATCTCTTCGCCGAACTAGTGCACCTATACAATTTACCACTGTATTGGGTGTGTTGGGGACACAAGAGACTCTTTGTTATTTGGTCGCAGAGTTACTTGAGAGAGACCATCTTCATCCTACACCTCCTATGGATTGATAAACCTTAGGTCATCCACTTGAGGGAAATTTGCTACTGTCCTACAAACCTCTACACTTGGAGGCCCAACAACGTCTACAAGAAGAAGGTTGTGTAGTAGACATCAAGGACCAGGGCCTCTATAAATAGGACTTGCCACTACCATAGAAGGGGGTCGACCTCATCTTGGATTGGGGCCATTCCATCCTTAGCTTCACACCAACCAAGCACAAGAACACCTCAACCTCAGGAGGCTGTTCTTCCCCTTATACTACTCATCATCATCCCAAGAGGCAATCCACCACCACCACACTGGAGTAGGGTATTACACCACAACTATGGCCCGAACCAGTATAAATCTTGTGTCTTTGTGTTGCGAGTTCGTTGAGTTTGTCCGCGAGATCTTAGAGAGCTAGGGCGTGGATTGATAGGGAGAAAACCTTTGCGCGCACCCCAGTGTTCGAACCTTGAGGGTTTTGCCGGAACCCGTGATCCAATAACCTAACCGCCTGTCGCCGCCACCCCGGCCTCCCCTGAACCGCCTGCCACTACCATGCTCCCCCACCCACCCCCGCCACCCGTTTAACCCCGGGCACAATCCATTTTTTCGGTGAACTGCATTCCACACCCAACACTCATAAGATAGATCATGGGCACCCTGCCACCCTAATATAGATACCGGGGTAGCTTCTCTGTCGTCTTCTTCCTTTGCTCCGTCGAACTTCTTTCACAAATCGACTGGCCCAAATTATACAGCTAGTACGTATTAAGTACAGTAGGAACGCGAAGATACGAGTAGTAGTACCAACTACAAGAAAAGCACTATTAAGACATACTAGTACTATTGTACGTACTAAAGAGTTCAAATAACGAGAAAGAACATACTCCTAACATAGTTCTACTGGGGGCTCAGCACAACACACCCTTGAAATAAAACTAATTAACTAGTCCGCTTGACACTTCAGTAGAACCGACATGAGCAACGGCATTGCCACCTTACTCGGAGTCCGAGTTCACGATCTCGACTTTGGCCTCGTCCCTCTTCCTCTTCCTCTTCGCCGACACTTCTTTGCTTGAACCGCATACTAGCCTCTGCATCTTCATCCAACCCTTATAGATATTTAAACAAAGGTAGGCATCTGTTGTTGTGTACACGATGTGATCTTCATCTATTGTCTTCGACTCCCATGCAAGATGAAACTTCGGATGAGGTTTCTTCAGTTCAGCGTATGAAGGATCAATCTTGGCTGCTGCCAGGTCAGCATTGAAGGCTGAGAGGGGGACACCAGGCTTTCCTTCTAGAGATGGAAGGCCGGCCTACAACGAGGCCTATCCGATCCAGGACTCTCCTGTCGTTCGTAAAGTCTACAATAACGAATTTCACTCTTTTGTCCTTGAGGAAGAACTCAAAATCCTAGCACCTAGGTAGACCAAGCACACATTATGTATGCAAACCTGGATCATGGCGGGCTTCTTCATCTCTGCCACCATTAGAAGCTTCTCCCTTTCCAGAACCGTGGTGTACTCAACATCTAGCCCAGCGATCCACTCATCCTTTGAACTTTTGAACATGTGTACGAAGCAACCAAGGCATGCTTCCACCGTCGCGGATCTATGGGTGTAGATGACAATGAACTCATTGCCGGTGATGGTTCCAACCTTGTAATCGCCGCCGATCATGGAGATTTGGGAGGCCATGGATTTTCGAGGCGGGTTAGGAGAAGTGGAACTGGTGTAATGTCAAAGGACAGGACGACTGGGAGCGAACTGTTGTAAGGTAGATTGTGGGGATGAGTAGGGATTGCAGACGGCGTGGGGTGGTGGCTTGCCAGGTGGATAAACGGTTGCATGCCCCCAAAGAGTTCTCGAGTACTATGCGGGACCCACTAAATGCCATGTCGACTAGACCCACATCATAGGCCTGACGGTATAGCTTTTGCATGTTCGCACGCCATGTCGGCGCATGCATGTAACTTTCACTTAATTCCGTCAACCGTCGCGCCTCTCACGACCTTCGCCTCCCTCACGCGGTTGCGCCCTTTGAGACTTCGGACGGCTATAAATGAGCAATTTATTTTGCCTACTCTGCATGCATGATACTCCCTCTAGTCCTTTTTACCCCGCGTAAGATTTGTCTCAAGTCAAAGTTTACAAAGTTTGACCAAATTTATACTAAAAATATCAATATCTACAATACCAAATATATATTTTATGAAACTACATTTCATAATCTATATCTATACCTACTAATAAAGGGGATATCGCTTCTTACCACCGTAATTTGGTTTGTTTTTTGTCTGTCGTCGTCCATCCATTTTGCCTATATTTTTTTCTATACCCGAGGTGATACTAATCTCTGCTATCTAAAAACACGTCGTCTGTATAAGTCGCTACGTGTCGTCCGTCTTACCGCTCGACTGGGCTGTGATAATCGTTCCGAGTCAACTGCATGACTGAACTGGGCCTGGTTAACAATTCTTCAATTTTTAAGTGCAAAAATGCTTCCCATCAGTCTCGAACTAGCGACCAAGGCCCTCCAACCAAAGGACATAGCCAACTAGGGTGGTCTGCTTGTGCTGCAAAACCAGGTCGCTGCCGGAATAATAGTCCCACCTCGCTTCTATATACTCAATCATATCGACTTTTATACATCGACGGACTTGTCGTGTCAGAAGTCAATAAGCATAAGATGGAAACCAAACGAAGGAATTAACCCCGGAAGTGGAAAGAGGGAGTAAGGAAAAAACTCTCCAACAAGGAATAACACAAAAGACATGAGAGAAGTGATGGGACAAAGAACGAACACGGGAGGAAAATATGCAGAGATATGGAAGAGAGCCCCGCAGAAGAGCGGGCGGCCAAGAGCAGATGTGTGTTGTGCGTGGGGCGGGGCGACGGAAGAAGGGAGATGACCAGCTCCTACCATGCCGTATGAAGGAAGGAGGCCAGCTATTATAGCGCTATACCTAGAACTACTCTACTTATCGAAGAATGAACTCTATAGGTCTCTGTTGTCCCATATGTGCATTTGAAATTTTATGCCTATGTCGGGCCCATTTATTTTAGCTCAAGGGTGATATGAACCGTAAGAAACACTTGCAAATGTATGTACGTGTGCATATAAATGTGTGCTCCAGAAGATAAATATGGTCACAAAAACTAATATTTCTTTAAAGAAGTATTGCCGAACATGAAGGATCTTACATGCATATGTTTGACTAAATTGATACTTATAAAAAATGAATTAGATGCACTAATTAGAAAATATGCATTTAAAGTCAATCATCGTTTTTCACCTATAGCAACTAGCAACACATGGTCCACTGTGCTAGCTACTGTTAGGTAGATATTTTCTAAATGATTTTAGCCACCAATTTTAAAAGGGTTCACTAAATCTCAGTCGATTGAGATTTAACATAGTCTCGATTACCTTTCCAAGCCGTTGGGTACATGCACACTAAGATTATGTGCTAGGAAACTTTTCTTTGTTATTGTGATGTGGAACAGAAAGAGATGAATGCACGCCGTTCTGGACTCTTTGAAGTGCGCGTGTTTTTTCATGAAAGAGCCTACAATACACGAGAAGCTTTTGTTTTGGGCCAAGACCAAGGAGTGCAAAAAGAAGGAATTTGACAAACCAAGTAACCAACATTTTCTAAAAAGAAAATCAACATAGCAAATACATGTTTGCTTTCGAATATGAACAAATAACTGCATATTAACAATCCCACTTCAATGCACCACTGTTGTCACATCCAGTGATAGTGTGATGTCGTTTGAGGCAACATCCAAGGACACGAATGTAGATCCATTAATTATTTCCGAATTACGGACACAAAAAATCGCATCATCATTGACAACGGTGGCAAACATGAAAAGTGGCAACATGAATAAGTCACTAAAAACATGAGATGATTTCCTCCTTGCGGCGCATGACACATTAAATTGTTACATACAAAGTGCAAACGTAGACTCACAAACACGTACATACAATAAACCCTAGAGAGACTGAGCCGTCAGATCTTGAGATTGATGAACACACCACAAGTGTCTTGCTATCGACATGAAATCGTCATCCACTAAAATAATATATCGCCTTTGTGAGACATGAAAGCGTCAAAGCTAGGTTTTAAGTCCTGCTGGTATTGGGCTACAACCACCCTCCATACCATCCAACTAGAGGTTGGTTCTCAGGGTTAAAGCGAAACTGACCTATCCATCTGCATGCTCCTCCCTGCCCCTGCCACGCAACACTGATGTGTGTTCTGGTGGACACATCAACTTTCCCTCATGTTGCAACGCACATGCAGATTTTCTATGAAAAAAACTCTTCCAAACCAAACAAATAACTATCTCTAAAAAATCCAACATAATAGCAATCAGTTTGCATTCAAATGTTTTCAAAATTCTAAAAAAAACTTTTGGATTAGTTATTAAACTCTCGGTTGGTATGGAACATTCCAATGTTTGTATGTCACACTAAAAATAAATACACCACTCTTCCACCCAGTGATAGTGCTAAGCTAAAAGAGGTGCCATCAAAGGAAACCACTACGACTTTCTTAACTCTATACTCCATGGTCCGGACACCAAGAATCATTTTTTATTTGCCAGCACCGAGCATGTGTTATTTTAAGATAATGAGTGTTTCTAAATGTTCTTGGTTTCGAAAAGATATTCATGTTTTAAATATGTTTGAACTTTTTAAGAAATGTTGAAAATTCCCCCAAAAATGATTCTGATTTAAAAACATTTATAATTTCTCAAAAAGTCATTAAACAAATTCAAAAATCACATTTTTATAAAATTTCCGGCTTCAAAACATGTTCCAGTTTTAATAAAAAATAAATAAAATGTTCAATTTCTTAAAAAATAAAAAATATTTGTGTTTTTAAAAGCAAAAACATATAACCAATTCACATACTATTTCATACACCACTACTCTTCCAACAGACGGAGGAAGTTAGTTTGGTTCTTCATGGCCACACTTCAAGTTCTGAACATAAATTAGAGCGTTTACTGAGGTTTATCAGCATTGGATAATAGAAATGGCACATGATGGCACATGAAGCGCGTTATTTTTGCCTGTTGCAATGCATGGGCATTTGTACTAGTGAGTATGAAAATATTGAGTTGACATTGTGAATGTTGATACATTTTTCTATAAGTTTGGTCAAAGTAGAGGTACATTGACTTCAAACAAAACTTATATATGCACAATGCAGACTAGTTCCTCCGTCTAGGTGTGTGTCATGTCCTATAAAGTCATCACACCAATGTTATCTATTAGAGTACTACTAGCTCCCTTCTAGTTTAAAGGGCTCGATTCAAAATTTTCACCTACTCTTACCAAGATTGAGGCGGTGGAGTAGTTTTTGTAGTCTGCAAAAGTACTCAATTAATGCTCTCGTTCTTCACAAAAAATGTGTTTACCAATGCATTATTGCATTGCATGCATGAACACTAGTAAATGACAAAGATTTTTACATGCATTAGTCAATATTATCTTTAGGCTAAGTATTATATAGTAGTATCATGTGCATGATACTAGTGTATGATAATCATATAATAGTATCATGTGCATGATACTAGTGTATGATGACGGTACTACCTTTATAGTGCCATGCATGACACAAAGTAGTATAGCATTTAACATGATACGGTATCTACCTATATTACTCTAAACCCCCTCTCTCTTCTTTAATTCTTTGCCACATCAGCATGTTTGCTATTCCCATGTGCATGATACCAGCTAAGATATCACCACTATGGCCAGCCTTAATCATCGCATGCAATAATTTAGTGCACCTTGAAATCAGAACATGTGTGGGGCGTGTATGTTTTTAATGACTTAAGACTATACCTAGCCCGACATACAATGGTCAGTTCGTTGCATGTAAGATGACTTATTATGCACCGTTCCCCATACCTGCAGGAAGCCCGTTCGTCTCCAAATATTTTCCTCTCCATGTGTGAAAACAATCTGCCTACTTGACTCTCCTTCTCCCTCCGACAGTCCCACCACTCCACCCCATGTGAAAAAATCTACATCCATGACTCTCCTCCTCCCGCGCTCCTCCAATCCGTTGTGACCAGCAATATTTCCACCCCTTCCCTCTCCCATAATTTACACCAACAAAAATATACCCACCTAGCTATTATGTTAATCATGCAACATATCTTACGTAGGTGTACCATTGCTCGCTATTAATATTGTGCCTCCCACGGCATTCGGAAGAACGCTCATGTTCATCGCTATCTCCTCCCCCTCCCTCTCACGTCGACCACCATGGCATCACCCCTCCCAAGCCCTAAGCGCCCCTCACTGCCCCGCATAGAGGGTCACGCATTGCCTTTCCGTTCCTTGCCGCCACTAGTCGAGGAGGACATATCAGCATTCTGTTCCTTGCTGCCACCAGCGGAGGATGACGCGTCGGTGTTCCGCTCCTTGCTGTGACGCATCAAGGTGGACGCATCGGTGTTTTGCTCCTCACCGCGACGCGTCGAGGTGGACGTGTCGGCGTTCCCATTATCGCCAGCACGCAGTCGAAGGATGCGTCGGCTCCCCGCTACGAGGAGAATGTCGCTCCACCCGCTGAGCCCCCAGCCTTGAGGTGTTTTCGAAAGAAACGGAGGTTTGCCTTGTGTGAGGCTTTGCCTTCGGCAGAGTGCACCAAAATAGGGGCCGAGAAGAAGGTCGAGGAAGAGAAGAGCGCCGTGAGGCATGCTGCCTGGCAGGACTATGTCGCGTCTGAGAGAGTCAAGCAATTGTCTCTTAGGTAGAAGGCTCGTGCGAGAGCCGTGAGGGTGGCGGAGGACACCCGTGCCAAATCCCTAAGTGCAATTGAGCCCAAGCGCCTCATCTACGCTTTGTGGTACGTGGACCGGGTGCATGCTTCCAGCGAGGAGGAGTACCTGCTGGCGCCGGATCACCAGACCGGTGAGATCGCGCTCGCCCACCGACAAGCCGCCAATCAGCACCTCACGAGTTATGAGGCTAAGGAAGAGGCGTTGTGTAATAACCCACAAGTATAGGGGATCGCAACAGTTTTCGAGGGTAGAGTATTCAACCCAAATTTATTGATTCGACACAAGGGGAGCCAAAGAATATTCTCAAGTATTAGCAGCTGAGTTGTCAATTCAACCACACCTGAAAACTTAATATCTGTAGCAAAGTATTTAGTAGAAAGTAATATTATAGTAGTGGTAACGGTAGCAAAAGGTAATGATAACAAGAGTAATGTTTTTGGTATTTTGTAGTGATTGTAACAATAGCAATGAAAAAGTAAATAAGCGAAGAACAATATATGGAAAGCTCGTAGGCAATGGATCGGTGATAGAGAATTATGCCAGATGCGGTTCATCATGTAACAGTCATAACCTAGGGTGACACAGAACTAGCTCCAATTCATCGATGTAATGTAGGCATGTATTCCAAATATAGTCATATGTGCTTATGGAAAAGAACTTGCATGACATCTTTTGTCCTACCCTCCCGCGGCAGCGGGGTCCTAGCGGAAACTAAGGGATATTAAGGCCTCCTTTTAATAGAGTATCGGACCAAAGCATTAACACATAGTGAATACATGAACTCCTCAAACTACGGTCATCACCGGGAGTGGTCCCGATTATTGTCACTTCGGGGTTGTCGGATCATAACACATAGTAGGTGACTATAGACTTGCAAGATAGGATCAAGAACTCACATATATTCATGAAAACATAATACGTTCAGATCTGAAATCATGGCACTCGGGCCCTAGTGACAAGCATTAAGCATAGCAAAGTCATAGCAACATCAATCTCAGAACATAGTGGATACTAGGGATCAAACCCTAACAAAACTAACTCGATTACATGATAAATCTCATCCAACCCATCACCGTCTAGCAAGCCTACGATGGAATTACTCACGCACGGCGGTGAGCATCATGAAATTGGTGATGGAGGAAGGTTGATGATGATGATGGCGACGTATTCCCCTCTCCGGAGCCCCGAACGGACTCCAGTTCAGCCCTCCCAAGAGGTTTTAGGGCTTGGCGGTAGCTCCGTATCGTAAAACGCGATGAATCCTTCTTCTTTATTTTTTCTCCCCGAAAGAAAATATATAGAGTTGGAGTTGAGGTCGGAGGAGCTCCAGGGGGCCCACGAGGTAGGGGGCGCGCCCAGGGGTGCAGGCGTGCCCCCCACCCTCGTGGCTAGGGTGTGGGCCCCTTGGCCTTGATCTTTTGCCAGTATTTTTTATTATTTCCAAAAATACACTCCGTGGAGTTTCAGGTCATTTCAAGAACTTTTGTTTCTGCACATAAGTAACACCATGGCAATTCTGCTGAAAATAGCGTCAGTCCGGGTTAGTTCTATTCAAATCATGCAAGTTAGAGTCCAAAACAAGGGCAAAAGTGTTTGGAAAAGTAGATACGGCGGAGACGTATCATTGTGTCACCATGCTGGGAAACGACCGCGCACCAGGGCACTCGTGGCGCACCGTAAGCGCTCCTGCGAGCGTCGTGGCTTTTATTATGAATAATTTAGTTTCGTAAGGCGATCTCATCAGTTTTGGGACGGAAATGATAAATCCCCAACGTTCGGGAATTATTAGAGTTCTTAATTAAGTATGTAAAAGGAAAAGTTTGGAAACCTTACGTATCCGTATGCATTTTGTAAGTACGTGCATATAGCACAAACTTAACTATATATCGCACTACACGTCTCTCTCTATATATGCTTGCAGACTGTGCTACTACTATTACTTATGTTCATGCAAATGCACGTTTTAACATTATGATGCGGATTTTTTAAAAGTAGAAAAACATCACTAGTTAAGCTTGTGAAACGATTCAATGCAAAATAAATGCAAAAATGCTCGTTTGATTGTTTACTTTAGCTTCCTTATGTGTGATTATTTCTCTATCGTGCTTTGTACAGAGTATCTCACTGGTCAGGAAGGCATGCAAATTCTGAAATCGCTTCGTACACCCTGTATCGAATTTTTTGCCTAACAAGTTGTGTCGTGCAATTGGAATTCCAACGTGAGTACTACTACTAGGAGTACTAGGGGCCAGTTCTTTTAGGATTCTAGAATAGTAATCCCATAACTACTACCTCCATCCTGGTTTATTGGTACCCATTATAATTTGTGTCAAATTTTACCATAAATTTAACTAATGAAATTTTTATGCATGTCACCAAAAAAATATATCATTGAAAACTATGTTCAAATACAAATCCAACAGTATAACTTTTGTTGACATGCACTAAAATTTTATCAGTTAAATCTTTGGTCAAATTTTAGCACAAATTACAATGGTGACTAATAAACCAGGACAGAGGTACTAGTTTAGAAGCCCAAATGAATGAGTGAGGCGGCTTATGGGAAAAGTTGGGGAAGAGACGGCTTATTTTTTAAGACGCCAAAAGAAATGGCCCTAGGAGTAGTAGTTTGGGATACTAGGAGTAGTATCTAGGGATCGAGTGTGCGACATGAACCAGACAAAGTAAATGCAGAGAGATGAAATGCAAAAAAGATATAGGGATGTGATGGTTGTTGCTTGCTTGTTTATTTTATCAGGCCACTTACTATTGGGAGCGGTGAGGTTTTGTAATATGTTGGCTTTACTATCGCGCCACGAGCAGGGTGACACTCCCGTGCAGCACCGCCCTCTACACTAGTACAACCTTCGTCGTGGTTTATTAGTCCCCCATGTAATTTGACTGATGATTTAACTGACAAAATGCTAGTGCATTGATACGTCTCCAACGTATCTATATTTTTTATTTATTCCATGCTATTATATTATCCATCTAGGATGTTTTATATGCATTTATATGGTATTTTACATGATTTTTGGGACTAACCTATTAACCTAGAGCCCAGTGCCAGTTCCTGTTTTTTCCTTATTTTTGAGTATTGCAGAAAAGGAAAACCAAACGGAGTCCAATTGACCTGAAAATTCACGGAGATAATTTTTGGACTAGAAGAAGCCCACGGAGCACCGGAGATGGGCCATAAGAGTCCCGAGGCACCCACGAGGGTGGGGGCGCGCCCTACCCCCTGGGCACGCCCCCTACCTCGTGGCCGCCTCGGGGACCCCCTGACTTGTTCCCGACTCCAACACCTCTTATATATACCCAAACATCCAAAAAGAAACCTAAATCGGGATTTCCGCCGCCGCAAGCCTCTGTAGCCACCAAAAACCAATCTAGACCCGTTCTGACACCCTGCCGGAGGGGGGAATCCCACTCCGGTGGCCATCTTCATCATCCTGGCGCTCTCCATGACAAGGAGGGAGTAGTTCACTCTCGGGGCTGAGGGTATGTACCAGTAGCTATGTGTTTGATCTCTCTCTCTCTCTCATGTTCTTGATTCGGCACGATCTTGATGTATCACGAGCTTTGCTATTATAGTTGGATCTTATGATGTTTCTCCCCCTCTACTATCTTCTAATGGATTGAGTTTTCCCTTTAAAGTTATCTTATCGGATTGAGTCTTTAAGGATTTGAGAACACTTGATGTATGTCTTGCATGTGCTTATTTGTGATGACAATGGGATATTTACGTGATCCACTTGATGTATGTTTTGGTGATCAACTTGCGAGTTCTATGACCTTGTGAACTTATGCATAGGGGTTGGCACATGTTTTTGTCTTGACTCTCTGGTAGAAACTTTGGGGCACTCTTTGAAGTTCTTTGTGTTGGTTGAATAGATGAATCTGAGATTGTGTGATGCATATCATATAATCATACCCACAGATACTTGAGGTGACATTGGAGTATCTAGGTGACATTAGGGTTTTGGTTGATTTGTGTCTTAAGGTGTTATTCTAGCACGAACTCTAGGATAGATTGAATGGAAAGAATAGCTTTGTGTTATTTTACTATGGACTCTTGAATAGATCGATCAGAAAGAATAACTTTGAGGTGGTTTCGTACGCTACAATAATCTCTTTGTTTGTTCTCCGCTATTAGTGACTTTGGAGTGACTCTTTGTTGCATGTTGAGGGATTGTTATATGATCCAATTATGTTATTACTGTTGAGAGAACTTGCACTAGTGAAAGTATGAACCCTAGGCCTTGTTTTAATGCATTGCAATACCGTTTTTGCTCACTTTTATCATTAGTTACCTTGCTGTTTTTATATTTTCAGATTACAAAAAACCTATATATATCATCCATATTGCACTTGTATCACCATCTCTTCGCCGAACTAGTGCACCTATACAATTTACCATTGTATTAGGTGTGTTGGGGACACAAGAGACTCTTTTTTATTTGGTTGCAGGGTTGTTTGAGAGAGACCATCTTCATCCCACGCCTCCCACGGATTGATAAACCTTAGGTCATCCACTTGAGGGAAATTTGCTACTGTCCTACAAACCTCTGCTCTTGGAGGCCCAACAACGTCTACAAGAAGAAGGTTGTGTAGTAGACATCAAGCTCTTTTCTGGTGCCGGGGAGGTTAGCGTGTAACACCCACGATGCGGATATATCTCCCACGTGTCGGGGCACGACTTAGAGGCATAACCGCATGGTAGGCATGTCGCAAGAGGGGTAATCTTTACACATCCCATGTACTGAGTAAGGAAGGGATAAAGAGTTGGCTTACAATCGCCACTTCACACAATACATAAATATAGCATTACATCATCCAGAATACAATCAAGGTCTGACTACGGAACCAAATAAAGAAAGACAACCCCAAATGCTAGATCCCCGATCGCCGCAACTGGGCTCCACTACTGATCGTCCGGAAAAGACACATAGTAACGTCCCGAATCCTCGTCGAACTCCCACTTGAGTTCGGTCGCGTCCCCTGCACTGGCATCATCGGCACCTGCATCTGGTTTGGGAAGTAATTTGTGAGTCACGGGGACTCAGCAATCTCACACCCTCGCGATCAAGACTATTTAAGCTTATGGGTACGAAAAGGTAGTGAGGTAGAGCTGCAGCAAGCACGAGCATAGATGGTGGCTAACTTACGCAAATGAGAGCGAGAAGAGAAGCAAAGCACGGTCGAGAAGCTATAAAGATCAATAAGTGATCCTGAAACTACTTACGTTCAAGCATAACACGAGACCGTGTTCTCTTCCTGGACTCCGCCAAAAAGAGACCATCATGGATACACACGCGGTTGATTCATTTTAGTTAAGTTAAGTGTCAGGTTTTCTACAACCGGATATTAACAAATTCCCATCTGCCCATAACCGCGGGCTCGGCTTTCGGTAGTTCAAAACCCTGCAGGGGTGTCCCAACTTAGCCCATCATAAGCTCTCATGGTCAACGAAGGATATTCCTTCTCCCAGGAAAAACCCGATCAGACTCGGAATCCCGGTTACAAGACATTTCGACAATCAGCAAAGCCACCCGAATGTGCCGACAAATCCCAATAGGAGTTGCACATATCTCGTTCTCAGGGCACACCAGATAAGCAATCCGTACAACTAAAACCAAACCTCAAGTTTCCCCGAGGTGGCGCTACAAGGGGCTCTAGTTTGGACCAACACTCAAACGAGCACTGGCCCCGGGGGTTTAAAATAAAGATGACCCTTGAGTTCACGGAACCCAAGGGAAAAAGGCTTAGGTGGCAAATGGTAAAACCAAGGTTGGGCCTTGCTGGAGGAGTTTTATTCAAGGCGAACTGTCAAGGGGTTCCCATTATAACCCAACCACGTAAGGAACGCAAAATCAAGGAACATAACACCAGTATGACGGAAACTAGGGCGGCAAGAGTGGAACGAAACACCAGGCATACGGCCGAGCCTTCCACCCTTTACCAAGTATATAGGTGCATTAAAGTAAACATGATATAATAGTAATGATATCCCAACAATATCCATGTTCCAACATGGAACAAACTCCATCTTCACCTGCAACTAGCAATGCTATAAGAGGGGCTGAGCAAAGCGGTAACATAGCCAAACAACGGTTTGCTAGGAAAGGTGGGTTAGAGGCTTGACATGGAAATATGGGAGGCATGATATAGCAAGTGGTAGGTATCGGGCATAGCAAAAGAGCGAACAACTAGCAAGCAAAGATAGAAGTGATTTCGAGGGTATGGTCATCTTGCCTGCAAAGTTCTCCGAGTTGACGAAAGCTTGATCCTCGTAAGCATACTCAACGGGTTCCTCGATCACGTAATCATCTCCCGGATCTACCCAAAGCAAGAACACAAGCAAAGGAAACAACAATCAACCACGGTGCAATGCCCAAGCAACATGATGCAAAACATGACATGACATGCGGGATGTGATATGCAATGCATATGCATGCTTCGGAAGGGAAAGATTGAACCAGGCCTCAACTTGGCAAACCAAGTGTACCTCTAGAAAGAGAGTTAATTTCGGTAGAAATTGATATAAAGATCACCGGAACCAGATGCACGGTTTGCAAATGGCAAGCAAAACAATAATGGCACAATTCTGCGATTAACAGCATGATGCCATCTAGAATGCAACAAGAAACTAAGCTACTGCACTCCAACATAGCAACAAAGCACATGGAAGTGGTCTACTCAAGATGTTTGACAAAAGATGAACACTAAGCTGCGGCTAAATCACACAAGAGCAGGTTCAAACAAGCATGGCAAAAGTGCAAAAGATATCAGCATCCCAGACTTAGTGAAAATACTAACATGTCAGGAATTAACATCAGGAAGCAATGTTTAGAGCAAGCAAACAACATGCTATAGGAACATATCATAGCAATACAAGACATGGCATGAATCTACTCAAAGCATAGAACAAAAAGTCCCTTACTGACCATAAGACAAAAAGGATCAGAAGATATGATGGCACCCATGTAAACATAGCAAGTTTCGTTAACAGATTCAGACTTGGCAGAAAAACTGGGCATGGCATAAACAGAATTATGAAGGCATCTTTGCGAGCTTGATTCACTCATCACAAAGCCTTGCATGACAAACTAAGAATACTATCAGCAAAAAGACATTATCATGAAGCTAACCAAAGCAAGAACAAGCTTATAGCATGCTTGGATCAACTACAACAACCTTGGTGAAATTGATTAACATGTAAACAATCTACCAGGAACATTTTTAGCAAAAGTATAGCAAGATTGAGACATGCTAGGGCACTCCATAATTGCAAACAGGGGCATGGATGGATAGAGCACAACCATATGTCCAAATCATCATTACTGAACATACTCAAAATAAGTATGGATCTCACTATAGCAACATGAATACATGGCATAAAAATAATAGTAGGTAAAATGACTTGGTGAAATTCTAAGTCCCTGAAATCAGCAATATCACGAGAGCTACTTTGCATGCTTGTGCTAGTCACCACATTTATCACAAAAATATATGGCATACACCCCTGTAAAGATGGCATGGCATAGCCCAAAACACATGCAGATCTCATGCCCATATGCAGCACACAACAAATGAAGCAAAAATGACAAATGCTCATACTCAGCTAAGAATCAGCACCTAAAATTTTATAGCACTCTTGCATCAATGATTTGGGCATCAATATGGACTCAAACAAGCAGGTCACAATGGAACACAATGAAGAGCACATCACGATGAACATTTTGATATATCATGCATGCAAAACGCATCTACGGATGAGGAGATATGCCATGTTGAACATGGCCTGAAAATACTACAGAAAATGACTTAGAGGAAATCTAGACCTCTAGATCTAGGGTTTCACTTGGCGCGGATTACGAGGTTGACCGGATCTCTCGCCGGAGTTGTCGCGGTCGGCTGGAGAGGAAGACGGAGAGGCCGGTGACGTCGAGGCGGCCGGATCCGGTCCGGCCCGATCGGATCCATGGCGTGGGGCCTGGGGCGCCGGAGGCAGCGCGGCACTGGCGTCCCAGGCGGTGGGGCGGCGCGTGGCGGAGCGGCGCGGAGGTCGGCGGCGAGGAAGCCGACAACGCGGGAAGGCGGGCAAGACCGGGCGGCGGCGGGCGAGGCGCGGGCCGGGAGGGCCCCGCGCAGGCCTGGCGGGCCGGCATCGGTGGAGGCGGAGCAGGGCCATGTGGCGCGATGCTACTGGCTCGGAGCGGCGGCGCGAAACGTCTGGCGGGCGGCGGACATGTCCGGCGGCGCGGAGGGAGTTGGATCTAGGGTTTGGACCCGAAATTTTAGAGGGGTGCACATATTTATACATAGAAGGAGGTGGGAGTGTCCAAATGAGGTGTAGTTTTTGACCACGCGATCGTGATCAGACGGCGGAGGACATTGGATAGGTTTGGATGGGTTATTGGGCCATTTGGAGGGGTGTTGGGCTGCAACACACACAAGGCCTTTATGGTTCCTCAGTTAACCGTTGGAGTATCAAACGGACTCCAATGGCACGAAACTTGACAGACAGTCTACCGGTGGTGTACCAAGGCCGCTTGGCAAATCTCGGTCCATTCCGAGAATGTTTAACACCCGCACACGAAAAGAGGCAAAAGGGGGCGCCAGAGGACGTAGGAGTGTCGGATTGCAAAACGGACAACGGAGAAAATGCTCGGATGCATGAGATGAACACGTATGCAATTGAGATGCACATGATGACATGATATGAAATGCATGACATGAACAAAATGCAAAACGAAGACAAACCCAACCACGAAGGGAAATCATAACTTAAAGCCGGAAATGGCAAGAGTTGGAGTACAAATATGGTAAGTTACATCTTGGCGTTACATAGCGCTTAAAGGTATATCTTTAGATCTTGCAATCGAATCTTTTTAATTCTTGTTTTATCACTAGTTTAGTCTATAAATGAAAACTAAAAAAATGGAATTAAGGTTGCCTCATATGCTTCATCTTTTTAATGTCTTTCGTGAAAAAAAGGATTCCAATAATTGTGCCAAAGTGTTAGAAGAAGAATGTACTAAAATGTTTTGCACTAAATCTTTAGATGATGAGCATGATTGCAATGTTTTTAGTATGAATTCTTTTAATACCCATGATGCTAATGATATGCAAAGCCACAAGCTTGGGGATGCTATGTTTGATGAAGATGATATTTTTTGTCCCCCAAGTTTTGATGAGCAAATTTATTATGATGAAAGCGTCCCTCCTATCTATGATGATTATTGTGATGACACGTACGCTATAAATTATAATGATATCCATGAAACTTGTCATCATGATTTTAACTTTCAATTGGATTATGCTTCACATGATAGTTATTTTGTTTAGTTTGCTCCCACTACTGTTGATGAGAATAAATTTTCTTATGTGGTGAGTAGTAAAATTTCTATGCTTATAGATCATGAAAAGAATGCTTTATGTGATGGTTATATTGTTGAATTTATTCATGATGCTACTGAAAATTATTATGAGGGAGGAATATATGCTTGTAGGAGTTGCAATAATATCAAGTTTCCTCTCTATGTGTTGAAAATCTTGAAGATATGCTCGTTTTACCTTCCTATGCAAGTTGATTCTTGTTCCCATAAATTCTTTGCTCACAAAATCCCTATGCATAGGAAGTGGGTTAGACTTAAATGTGCTAGTCATATTCTTCATGATGCTCTCTTTATGTTTCAATTCTTATCTTTTATGTGAGCATCGTTGAAATCATCATGCCTAGCTAGGGGCATTAAACGATAGCGCTTGTTGGGAGGCAACCCAAGTTTATTTTTGTCCTTTACTTTTTGTTCCTGTTTAGTAATAAATAAATCATCTATCCTCTGTTATGATTGTGTTTTTATGCTTTAATTAGTGTTTGTGCCAAGTAAATCCTTTAGGATCTTCTTGAATGATTGTTGTTTGAACCTGCTGAAAAAAATAGAAAGTATGCCCTCACGAGAATAATTTTCGTTTTTTTTCAGAGAGCGATAAAATACCAATTCCAACTGCAGTAGATCAATATAAAAATTATTTAGGTCTTCCTAATTTGGTAGAACTTTTGGAGTTACAAAAGTATTCGAAACCTACATATTGCTATAGACTGTTCTATTTTTGACAGATTTTGTTTTCTATGTGTTGTTTGCTTATTTTGATGAATCTATGAGTAGTATCAGAGGGTATGAACCATAGAGAAGTTGGAATACAGTTGATATTACACCAATATTAATTTACAATGAGTTCACAACAGTACCAAAAAGTGGTGATTTATTTTCTTATACTAACGGAGCTCATGAGATTTTCTATTGAGTTTTGTGTTGTGAAGTTTTCAAGTTTTGGGTAAAGATTCAATGGACTATGGAATAAGGAGTGGGAAGAACCTGATCTTGGGGATTCACAAGGCACCCCAAGGTAATATTCAAGGACAACCAAAAGCCTAAGCTTGGGGATGCCCCGAATGGCATCCCCTCTTTCGTCTTCGTTCATCGGTAACTTTACTTGAGGCTATATTTTTATTCACCACATGATATGTGTTTTGCTTGGAGCGTTATTTTCTTTTCTTTTTGTTTTACTTGATTTTTGAATAAAATACCAAGATCTGAAATTCTTAAATGTTAGAGAGTCTTCACATAGTTACATAATTATTCAACTACTCATTAATCTTCACTTATATCTTTTGGAGTAGTTTGTCATTTGTTCTAGTGCTTCACATATATCTTTTTAGAGCACAACGGTGGTTTTATTTTGAAGAAATAGATGAAATCTCATGCTTCACTTATATTTTTTGAGAGTCTTTTAGAACAACATGGTAATTAGCTTTGGTTATAAAATTAGTCCTAATATGATGGGCATCCAAGATGGGTATAATAAAAACTTTCATATGAAGTGCATTGAATACTATGAGAAGTTTGATTCCTTATGATTGTTTTGAGATATGAAGATGGTGATATGAGAGTCATGCTAGTTGAGTAGTTGTGAATTTCAGAGATACTTGTGTTAAAGTTTGTGATTCCCATAGCGTGCACGTATGGTGAACCGTTATGTGATGAAGTCGGAGCATGATTTATTTTTTGATTGTCTTCCTTATGAGTGGCGGTCCGAGACGAGTGATGGTCTTTTCCTACCAATCTATCCCCCTAGGAGCATGCGCGTAGTACTTTGTTTCGATAACTAATAGATTTTTGCAATAAGTATGTGAGTTGTTTATGACTAATGTTGAGTCCATGGATTATACACACTCTCGCCCTTCCACCATTGCTAGCCTCTCTAGTACCGCACAACTTTCGCCGGTACCATAAACCCACCATTTACCTTCCTCAAAACAGCCACCATACCTACCTATTATGGCATTTCCATAGCCATTCCGAGATATATTGCCATGCAACTTTCCACCGTTCCGTTTATTATGACATACTCCATCATTGTCATATTGCTTTGCATGATCATGTAGTTGACACCGTATTTGTGGCCAAGCCACCGTTCATAATTCTTTCATACATGTCACTCTTCATTCATTGCACATCCCGGTACACCGCCAGAGGCATTCACATAGAGTCATATTTTG
Source organism: Triticum aestivum (assembly GCF_018294505.1). Classification (NCBI taxonomy): domain Eukaryota; kingdom Viridiplantae; phylum Streptophyta; class Magnoliopsida; order Poales; family Poaceae; genus Triticum; species Triticum aestivum. The sequence goes on from NC_057812.1 coordinate 286,825,620, forward strand.
TTCTAAGTATCGAGTTGTAATTCTTGAGTTGTAAGTAAATAAAAGTGTGGTGGTCATCATTATTAGAGCATTGTCCCATGTGAGGAAAGGATGATGGAGACTATGATTCCCCCACAAGTCGGGATGAGACTCGAGACAAAAAAGAGAAAGAAGAGGCCATAAAAAATAAAGAGAAGGCCCAAAAAACAAAAAAACAAAAAAATGTGAGAAAAGAGAGAAGGGGCAACGCTACTATCCTTTTACCACACTTGTCCTTCAAAGTAGCACCATGATCTTCATGATAGTGAGTCTCCTATGTTGTCACTTTCATATACTAGTGGGAATCTTTCATTATAGAACTTGGCTTGTATATTCCAATGATGGGCTTCATCAAAATGCCCTAGGTCTTCGTGAGCAAGCGAGTTGGATGCACACCCACTTATTTTCTTTTTGAACTTTCATACACTTATAGCTCTAGTGCATCCGTTGCATGGAAATCCCTACTCACTCACATTTATATCTATTGATGGGCATCTCCATAGCCCATTGATACGCCTAGTTGATGTGAGACTGTCTTCTCCTTTTTGTCTTCTCCACAACCACCATTCTATTCCACATTTAGTGCTATATCCATGGCTCACGCTCATGTATTGCGTGAAAGTTTGAAAAAGTTTGAGAACATCAAAAGTATGAAACAATTTCTTGGCTTGTCATCGGGGTTGTGCATGATTAAATACTTTGTGTGATGAAGATAGAGCATAGCCAGACTATATGATTTTGTAGGGATAGCTTTCTTTGGCCATGTTATTTTGAGAAGACATGATTACTTTGTTAGTATGCTTGAAGTATTATTATTTTTATGTCAATATTAAACTTTTGTATTGAATCTTATGAATCTGAATATTCTTGCCACAATAAAGAAGATTACATCAATAAATATGTTAGGTAGCATTCCACATCAAAAATTTTGTTTTTATCATTTACCTACTCGAGGACGAGCAGGAATTAAGCTTGGGGATGCTTGATACGTCTCCAACGTATCTATAATTTTTTATTGTTCCATGCTATTATATTATCCATCTAGGATGTTTTATATGCATTTATATGGTATTTTATATGATTTTTGGGACTAACCTATTAACCTAGAGCCCAGTGCCAGTTTCTGTTTTTCCTTGTTTTTGAGTATTGCAGAAAAGGAAAACCAAACGGAGTCCAATTAACCTGAAAATTCACGGAGATAACTTTTGGACCAGAAGAAGCCCATGGAGTATCGGAGATGGGCCAGAAGAGTCCCGAGGCACCCTCGAGGGTGGGGGGCGCGCCCCCTACCTCATGGCCGCCTCGGGGACCCCCCTGACTTGTTCCCGACTCCAACACCTCTTATATATACCCAAATTCCAGAAAGAAACCTAGATCAGGAGTTCCGCCGCCGCACGCCTTTGTAGCCATCGAAAACCAATCTAGACCCGTTCTGGCACCCTGCCAAAGGGGGGAATCCTTCTCTGGTGGCCATCTTCATCATCCTGGCGCTCCCCATTACGAGGAGGGAGTAGTTCACCCTTGGGGCTGAGGGTATGTACCAGTAGCTATGTGTTTGATCTCTCTCTCTCTCGTATTCTTGATTCGGCACGATCTTGATGTATCACGAGCTTTGCTATTATAGTTGGATCTTATGATGTTTCTCCCCCTCTACTCTCTTGTAATGGATTGAGTTTTTCCTTTGAAGTTATCTTATCGGATTGAGTTTTTAAGGATTTGAGAACACTTGATGTATGTCTTGCATGTGCTTATCTATGGTGACAATGGGATGTTTACATGATCCACTTGATGTATGTTTTGGTGATCAACTTGCGAGTTCTATGACCTTGTGAACTTATGCATAGGGGTTGGCACGCGTTTTCGTCTTGACTCTCCGGTAGAAACTTTGGGGCACTCTTTGAAGTTCTTTGTGTTGGTTAAATAGATGAATATGAGATTGTGTGATGCATATCATATAATCTTACCCACGGATACTTGAGGTGACATTGGAGTATCTAGGTGACATTAGGGTTTTGGTTGATTTGTGTCTTAAGGTGTTATTCTAGTACGAACTCTAGGATAGATTGAACGGAAAGAATAGCTTCGTGTTATTTTACTACGGACTCTTGAATAGATCGATCAGAAATAATAACTTTGAGGTGGTTTCGTACCCTACAATAATCTCTTCGTTTGTTCTCCGCTATTAGTGACTTTGGAGTGACTCTTTTTTGCATGTTGAGGGATTGTTATATGATCCAATTATGTTAATATTGTTGAGAGAACTTGCACTAGTGAAAGTATGAACCCTAGGCCTTGTTTCAATGCATTGCAATACCGTTTTCGCCCACTTTTTATCATTAGTTACCTTGCTGTTTTTATATTTTGAGATTACAAAAACCTATATCTATCATCCATATTGCACTTGTATCACCATCTCTTCGCCGAACTAGTGCACCTATACAATTTACCATTGTATTGGGTGTGTTGGGGACACAAGAGACTCTTTATTATTTGGTTGCAGGGTTGTTTGAGAGAGACCATCTTCATCCTACGCCTCCCACGGATTGATAAACCTTAGGTCATCCACTTGAGGGAAATTTGCTACTGTCCTACAAACCTCTGCACTTGGAGGCCCAACAACGTCTACAAGAAAAAGGTTGTGTAGTAGACATCATGCATGTCACCAAAAACTATATCGTTGGATTCGTATTTGAACATAGTTTTCAATGATATAATTTTTGGTGACATTCATGAGCATTTATCATACTATATATAATGTTGGTTAAATTTATTGTCGTGCTATATATAGTAAGGTGCCCGTGCGTTGCACGGAACAGTGAAATGCATCGATCAGGGAGTTTTTTATTTTGACAAAGTATGTGGGGGTCATCTCATGTGTAAGGAGTATCGATAGGTTTCTTCGGATATTATTTCTTCTCTAGAGATCACAAGCATGCGGGTGAATAGTAAATGTAGCTAAATAGATCAATGACAACGTTCAACTGTTCAACCCGCATCCAAAACATTTGAAGAAATAACACTTATTGTGCTTTGCAAGAAATGATCTTTAAGAATTTTTTTGAGTATCAATTTTGTTTATTTGTTCTAAACCACCATGAATGTAAATCAGGATGAATTGGAAGGGGTAGATGGGTCATGGAATAAGTGAGGGGGACCCATGTGGGACCCACAAGCCACCTAGGTGCACCTAGGGGGTGGGCGTGCCCATGGCCCACTAGTGCATCCTCCTGCTGTGTTCTCAGTGCCAAAAATTCTCAACAATTCTAGAAAAAATCATACTGAATTTTCAGGGCATTTGGAGAACTTTTATTTTTAGGATATTTTTTATTGCATGGATAATACAGAAAATAGGAGAATAATAGTATTTTTGATTTATTTATTCTAAATAATAGAAATTAAAAACTGGGTACAGAAAGTTGTGTTTGCTAAATTCATCCATCTCATGCCCATCAAAAGGAATCCATTAACAAGGTTGATCAAGTCCTATTAGCAAACTTCTTCTGAATGACATGAAACCGGAGAATTTTCGTATAACGCTAGGTTTACCTCAACGGGAATATGCATGTCCCCAACAATAAGAATATCATATTTATTTTTGACAGTAGGAATAGGGAATTCAAAACCCCCAATAGTAATCGTTGAAATTTTTCCAATAGAATTGATACTATTCACTTGAGGTTGTTTCTTCGGAAAGTCTGCCGTATGCTCATTACCATTAACATGAAAAGTGACATTGCCTTTGTTGCAATCAATGACAGCCCCTGCATTATTCAAAAAAGGTCTACCAAGGATGGTCGACATACTGTCGTTCTCGGGTATATCAAGAATAACAAAGTCTGTTAAGATAGTAATGTTTGCAACCACAACAGGCACATCCTCACAAATACCGATGGGTATAGTAGTTGATTTATCAGCCATTTGCAAAGAGATTTTAGTAGGTGTCAACTTATTCAAATCAAGTCTATGATACAAAGACAAATGCATAACACTAACACCGGCTCCCAAATCACATAAAACAGTTTTAACATAGTTTCTTTTAATGGAGCATGGTATAGTTAGTATTCCTGGATCTCCTAATTTCTTTGTTATACCACCCTTAAAAGTCTAATTAGCAAGCATGGTGGAAATTTTAGCTTCTGGTATCTTTTTTTTGTAACAACTTCTTTCATATACTTAGCATAATGAGACATTTTCAGAATATCAGTCAAAAGCATACGCAAAAAGACAGGTCTAAACATTCCAACAAAGCGCTCAAATTCCTCATCGTCCTTTTTCTTGGATGGTTTAGGAGGAAAGGGCATGGGTTTCTGAGTCCATGGTTCTCTTTCTTTACCATGTTTCCTAGCAATGAAGTCTCCCTTATCATAACGTTTATTCTTGGGTTGTGGGTTATCAAGATCAACAAAAAGTTCAATCTCCACATCATTATCATTACTAGGTTGAGCATCAACATAAACATCATTATTAACATTATCGCTAGGTTCATGCTCATCACCTGATTGTGTTTCAGCATCAGAAATAGAAATATCATTTAGATTCTAGGGTGTGGCTATAACAGGCTCACTAGAAGCATGCAAAGTCCTATTATTTTTATTTTTTCTCTTTGAAGGACTAGGTGCATCAATATTAATTCTCTGAGAATCTTTCTCAATTCTCTTAGGATGACCTTCAGGATACAAAGGTTCCTGAGCCATTTTACCACCTCTAGTCATAACTCTAATAGCATGATCATTCTCTTATTATTCGTCTCATGGAGCAAATCATTCTGTGCTTTGAGAACTTGTTCTACTTGAGTTTTTACCATGGAAGCATGTTTACTAATAATCTTGAGATCATTAACAGTTCTACACATATAGTCACCCAAGAATTCAAGCATATAAGCATTATGTTTCAAGTGTCTACTAACATATGCATTGAAGTTTTCTTGTTTAACAACAAAGTTACCAAACTCATCCAAGCATTGACTAGCAGACTTATTATGAGGAATATCACATTCATTAAATCTATAGAGAGAATTTACCTCTACTACCTGTGTCGGATTATCAAGACCATGTATTTCTTCAATAGGTGGTAAATTCTTAACATCTTCAGCTTGTATACCCTTTCTTTCATAGATTTCTTTGCCTCTTGCATATCTTCAGGACTGAGAAATAGAATACCTCTTTTCTTCGGAGTTGGCTTAGGAGGTGGTTCGGGAAGAGTTCAATCATTATCATTACTCAATATATTATTCAATAGCACTTCAACTTGTTCAATAGTTAGTTCCCTGAAAACATAACCAACACAACTATCTAGGTGGTCCCTAGAAGCATCGGTTAGTCCAATATAAAAGATATCAAGTATTTCATTTTTATTGAGAGGATGATTGGGCAAAGCATTAAGTAATTGGAGAAGCCTCACCCAAGCTTGTGGGAGACTCTCTTCTTCAATTTGCACAAAGTTAAATATTTCCTGTAAGGCAGCTTGTTTCTTATGAGCAGGAAAATATTTTTCAGACAAGTAATAAATCATATCCTGGGGACTACACACACAACCAGGAGCAAGAGAATTAAACCATATCTTAGCATCACCCTTTAATGAGAAAGGAAACAACTTAAGAATATAGTAATAGCGAATCTTTTCCTCATGAGCAAACAAGGTGGCTATATCATTCAATTTAGTAACATGTGCCACAACAGTTTCAAATTCATAACCATGGAAAGGATCAAATTCAACCAAAGTAATTAACCCAGGATCAACAGAGAATTCATAATCCTTATTAGTAACAAAGATAGGTGAAGTTGCATCCTTAGGATCATATTGCATTCTAGCATTCAAAGATTTTTCTTTCCACTTGCATAATAATTTCTTAAGATCATCTCTATCCTTACAAGCAAGAAAGTCCCTACCTACCTCTCCATCCATAACATAACCCTTGGGCATAACATGAAGTTCATATCTAGGACAGCTAGCCTTATCAGGTGTTTTAAAATTTTCAGTTTCAATAATTTCATCAGTTTCAGAAATATCATCATCTTTCAACATTCTCAATATCATTAACTCTAGCAATTTGTTCATCAAGAAATTCGCCCAGTGGCACAGTATTATCAAACAAAGTAGTGGTATCATCATAAGCATAATGTATAGCAGAAGTAGCATCATCAATAACATGCGACATATCATACTCAATAGCAGGTGTAAGTGTCGCAAGTTTACTCAAACAGAAGGTGAGTTAAGTGCAGAGCTAGATGGCAGTTTCTTACCTCCCCTCGTTCTAGACGGAAAAATCTTGGTTTTGGTATCTTTCAAATTCCTCATGGTGATCAACAGATATTAATCCCAAGTGACTCAAAGAATAGAGCTATGCTCCCTGGCAACGGCGCCAGAAAAAGGTCTTGATAACCCACAAGTATAGGGGATCACAACAGTTTTCGAGGGTAGAGTATTCAACCCAAATTTATTGATTCAACACAAGGGGAGCCAAAGAATATTCTCAAGCATTAGAAGCTGAGTTGTCAATTCAACCACTTGAAAGACTTAATATCCGCGGCAAAGTATTTAGTAGCAAAGTAATATGGAAGTAACGGTACCGGTGGCAAAAGTAACATTAGCAGTTTTGTAGTGATTGTAACAGCAACAGCAACGAAAGTAACTTAACAAAGATCAATATGTGAAAATCTCATAGGCAATGGATCGACAATGATAATTGTGTCGGATGATATTCATCACGTAGCAGTCATAACCTAGGGTGACATAGAGCTAGCTCCAATTCATCAATATAATGTAGGCATGTATTTCGTATATAGTCATACGTGCTTATGGAAAATAACTTGCATGACATCTTTTGTCTTACCCTCCCATGGCAACGGGGTCCTAATGGAAACTAAGGGATATTAAGGCCTCCTTTTAATAGAGAACTGGACCAAAGCATTAGCACTTAGTGAATACATGAACTCCTCAAACTACGGTAACCACCGAAAAGAATCCCAATTATTGTCACCTTGGGGTATGCGGATCATAACTCATAATAGGTGTCTACAACTTGCAAGATAGGATCAAGAACACAAAATATTCATGAAAACATAATAGGTTCAGATCCGAAATCATGGCACTCGGGGCCTAGTGACAAGCATTAAGCATAGCAAAGTCGTAGCAACATCAATCTCAGAACATAGTGGATACTAGGGATCAAACCCTAACAAAACTAACTCGATTACATGATAAATCTCACCCAACCCATCACCGTCCAGCAAGCCTATGATGGAATTACTCACGCAAGGCGGTGAGCATCATGAAATTGGTGATGGAGGAAGGTTGGTGATGATGATGGCGACGAATCCCCCTCTCCGGAGCCCCGAACGGACTCCAGATTAGCCCTCCTGATGAAGAACGGGAGGCAAAGGCGGCTCCGTATCGTAAAACACGATGAATCCTTCTGTCTGATTTTTTCTCCGTGAAAAGGTACTTATAGAGTTGGAATTAGGGTCGGAGGAGCTTTAGGGGGCCCACAAGCCTGCAGGGCACGCCCTAGGGGGTGGGCGCCCCCCCAGGGCTTCTGACCTCTGGGTGGCCCCCCTCTAGTTGATTCTTGCGCCAATATTTTTATAATATTCCAAAAATATTCTCCGTAAATTTTCAGGTCAATCTGAGAACTTTTATTTCTGCACATGGCAATTTTGCTGAAAACAGTGTCAGTCCGGGTTAGTTCCATTCAAATCATGCAAGTTAGAGTCCAAAACAAGGGCAAAAGAGTTTGGAAAAGTAGATACGATGGAGACGTATCAGGGAGTCGCTAGATCGGAAGTTCCACCGCCGCAAGCCTCTATAGCCACGAAAAACTAACCTTGACCCGTTCCGGCACTCCGCCAGAGTGGGAAATCATCACCGGAGGCCATCTTCATCATCCCTATGGTCTCCATGATGAGGAGGGAGTAGTCCACCCTCAGGGATGAGGGTTTGTACTAGTAGCTATGTGTTTAATCTCTCTCTCTCTCTCTCTATCTATCTCTCTCTCTCTCTCTCTTTTCGTGTTCTTGAGATGTCATGATCTTGATGTATCGCGGACTTTGTTAATATAGTTCGATCATATGGTGTTTCCCCCTCTCTATCTTGTTGTGAATTGAGTTTTCCCTTTGAGATTTTGTTTTATCGGATTGAATACTTTTATGGATTTGAGGGAACTTGATGTATGTCATGCTATGTATACCCGTGGTGACAATGGGGTATCATATTGATTCACTTGATATGTGTTTTGGCACTTAACTCGCGGATTCCCGAGGTGACATTGGAGTAATCTATGCGTAGGGGTTGATGCACGTTCTCGTCTTTGTTTCTTCGGTAGAAATATTGTGGCACTCTTTGAAGTTCTTTGTGTTGGATTGATTATTATGAATCTGAAATTGTTTGATGCATATCCTATAATCAACTCACGGATACTCGCAGTGACCTTGGAGTATCTAGGTGACATTAGAGTTGGTTGATGTGTATCATATGGTGTTATTTTAGTACGAACTCTTGGTTAGATTGATCAGAAAGAATAGCTTGGTGTTATTTTAGTACGAACTCTATGATAGATTGATAGGAAAGAATAGTTTTGAGATGGTTTCGTACCCTACAAACAATTTCTTCTGATGTTCTCCTAGATAGGAACTTTGGAGTGATTTTTCGTCGCACGTTGAGGGATGGTTATATGATCCAATTATATTAGCATTGTTGAGAGATTTCACTAGCGAAAGTACAGACCCAAGGCCTCATTTTCAAGCATTGCAATACCATTTGTGCTCATTTTTGTTACTTGCTACCTTGCTGTTTTTTATTGTTCTTATTACGAAAATCAATATCTACTATCATTACTACACTTGCACCATCATCTCTTCGCCCAACTAGTGCACATATACTAATTACCATTGTATTTAGTTTGTTGGCGACACAAGAGACTCTTTGTTATTTGGTTGCAGTGTTGTTTGAGAGAGATCATCTTCATCCTACACCTCCCACAGATTGATATACCTTAGGTCATCCACTTGAGGAAAAACTGCTACTGTTCTACAAAACTCTGCGCTTGGAGGCCCAACACGAGTCTACAAGAATTGTGTAGTAGATATCATAGGGTTCTTCCTTTTCATTGACGAGATGCCGAGTCGCGGTGGTAAAGCTGCTTCTAGCGGATAGTTGTGGTTGTTGCCCTCAGCCTCTTAAAATGTGCTCGTTGTTACTATGTTAAGTATGTAGATATGGATCATATGGTTGTCAAAATTGTGAAGTGTCATCTTACCAAGATCCACCTTTTGTCGAATAGTGTCAGCACTATATATGTTACTCAAATGTTGTCAGCCAAGTTCTTAATTTTTCATCAAAAGTATTAATATCGTACACAGTTCATTCAGTTTAAGCGCGTGCCCTGTAGAGTAGAGGATGTCCATGTTTTCGACATGGCGATCAAAACCGATGTCTAAAAGGAATTTGCATATTAATTATTCATATTGCATATTGAGATAATATATGGATAGGCCAGCCCATACAATTGACATATTTGACATGCATAAACAAATCAATAGTTCGTTGAGTAGTTTACAAACCATTAGCTCGCTAATTTACAAGAATATAATGAACCACACACGTACAAAGAGCTATTGTGCACTTGATGTCAACTCACCACGCACAGCAGCCATCGTCCATCAGCGTGTCGATCATGGGCTCAGTGGGAGCAGAGGCCGCCAAGTCGATGACCTACACACCTTGATCAATCAAGGCTGGGGCACACTCGACATCGTGGATCGCCTGTACTGCCTCGGGCGCAGCGCTCACCAGGGCTATCGCGATCGCCGGGTCTGCCCCGGCAACGTCCGACAAGATGACGTTGGCTCTCGCCAGTGCTACCCTGACGCCCCCAGGCATGCCTCGGCGACGTTCGGTGTTGTGCCCTCCTCCATTTGGGACATAAGCGTGCGCGTCATGCGGTGACCGCCACTGCCGCAATTGTCCTTGGGTCGTCCCGGTTCCTGCTCCGCCACCCGCACCATCCGCCGCACTCTACGCCAAGCTAGCAGTATCACCCGCTGGCGAACCCTGTCCGCTTTTAGGACGACCCTGGCTAACTTGGCGGCTTTCTCGTACCGCGTTTCCTGCTTCCTCTTGCCGTTGTCGGGAGAGGCGGCGGCATGGCCGTCGACCACCAAGCCGACCATCGTTCCGTCAGCCTCGATTCCACCGTCGCGCAACTCCATCATGTTGTCGGCCGTTGGGGGTATGCCAGGTGGACTGGGATGTACAACCGCTCCCGCACCCGCGGTGGCGTGCCGCGTCTAGCCAGCGGCGACATAGCAGGCTGCCCGCAGGAAGAGCTCGCTCCGGCGCTGAACTTCCCCTCCTTTCCTCCCTTCCCATTGAAGAATCCCATGGCTGACTGGATGCTTGCTGGCTGGCTAGGGTTTGCTAGCCGTCAGTGAGGGAGCAAAGGCGCCCAGATGTGGACGGGGGTTGTGGATGAGGCCGGCCCCGCCGCACATGTCCATTAAAAAGGACAGGCACGCGGCCCTTCTACACAGTGCCAGATGGGCCCGGTGTCGGTGGTCATCATAAATATGACTGTGGGCGGTAGTTGGGAGGCCGACATGCGGGGCCATGGCGGACACCGAGGGGGTGCGCCACGCGTCCGCTTCGCGTCTGCGTCGACGCATTTCAGTCGCGATTTTGGACAGGAAATATGTCTGCGCGAACACAAAACGAACGGTTTCTAGGAATGGGTCGACGCGTTGGGACAGCATTTTTATCCACGACGATTCAAACAGACGTGGGCAGACGAAATAGGTCGTCTGGTTAGAGTTGCTCTTACTCGTAAGCCGTCAGCGGAACGAGTCGTCTTCCTCCCCCACCTCAAAGTTTAACAGGATGTTTCATAGCTTGAACGATCAGCGATAGCGGGGATCGAGGGGGTGCCACACAAATCGTGAATCCAATTTTAGGTGGATTAGTGCGCGATGTGTATCCCAAAAGCAATTTCTCTAATTTGAATCTAATTTCTTACAAATAGAAGGAACCCCACGAATTTTTCTGTATTTCTTCACGAGCATGCACATTACTGCATTGAAACAAAGTCAGTACCGCTTCTAAGCTGACCTCTCTTTCCAACTAAAGAAAATGGGTCCTATTATATTTGAACCCCCAAAGGAGCATTGATGCTTAAGACGTACACATAGTACTAGTATATGCTACTTCCCCTTTAACTAATCTGCAAAATTAGTTCGAGGGTGCTTGGATACAAGGGACTATTTTTAGTCTGACTAAAAATAGTCTCTTTTAGAGGCTAAAGTTCCAAGCACCCCTGACTAAAGAGAGGCTAGGACTAGTCTTGAGGCTAAAATCTTTTAGTCATGGGAACCTACTAAAATATGTATTAGCTCTCTCTCTTCTCATTTAATTCCTCTCCTTAGTTCTGGATTGGAGGGTTTGGAGGATAATAAATGCTCAATAACTAGATTTTAATCTCTTTAGTACTTGGATCCAAGCATGGGTGAGACTAGCAAGTTTTAGTCCCACTACTTTTAGTCATGGGACTAAAATGTATCAAGCATGCTCTTCATCATTTATACGCCAGTACCAGGTACCAGAGTAATAATACTAGTCCGCAGAGCGTGGTTTCAGCCAAAATTTAGGTACTCTCCTAGCTTAATTATGACTGGACTGGATCGCTCAGAAGCCTGTATGCACTTGGCGGGCCATGTGGATCGAGTTACTGCGTTCTGCAGCAGTACTACCTCCATGGACACGGATGGTAATTACACCAATGAACTCGATGATTTGATCCACCTCGCAGTGACCTGAACAGGAGATTGGTCGACCGATGCATGAATCAATACCTTGAAATAAACGGCACTAAACGCCCCTGCAAACCCTGGCGATTCCGCAGGGTTTTTGACGTATGGGGCACGTGAATCCTTAGGCCTTGGCACCAACTCACTAGACGTAGTAGGAGTACTTGTCGGGACCATGCCGGCATCGCCTTCTCCCCACCCTAAGGATTCCTCATGAAGAACCCTACGTGCCGTAGATCTCCAGCTACGCTGCAATATTGCACTCCGTCGCCACTCGCCTCCCTCTGCCTCGAGATCTCCCCCATCTTTCTCTCTCTCATTATAGGAGAAAGGAGGACCTGAGAGAAAAGGTTGTAGTAGTAGAGGCGAGATACACTGTAGCGGCGGCGATAAAGGTCGCCGATGACATTACGGTACACTGCTGCTGCGTGCATGCGCTTTTGAGCCTGTCATTCTGTCATGTGCGATGAATCATGGCGACGATACGTGTGCACTGTTAATTCTACCGTCTCTCCCCCCGGCCGTGAGAATATATATACATGGCCGTGTTCATGTAAACCACTGGTGGCGCCATCTTTACCGGCTCCGGCCGGCCGGCGTCCTCTCCTAGCCACTGTTTGATGTGAGGTAAAGGGATTGAACAGTGACTCGTGGCGCGCTTTTGCACCCGTCGCGTCGCTGCCGGGCTCGCTTGTTTCATCCTTGTATGGGGTAAGCGACTAGGGCCAAATTATGGGTGAAAATTAAGGAGGATGCATCTTGCACTTTATGTACTGATGTACTGAATACATCATGTCGACGCGTAAACTTGCACAGTGTCTACTAAATAGTTGTATTTTTTTGTGGGGATAAATAGTTGTAAATTGATAGAGTCAACGGGCATGTCACCTAGTAGTAATAGTAGTATTTTTATTTTTAAACATCACTATATGGGGACTCTTATTGGTAGTAGCCCCTGAACCAACTGCCCTAGCTAGGTAGTCTTCACCATGTGTTTTGGAGTACTTTTTTGTGGGAAAATGCACCTTATTTGATTTGTCCTGTTTTTGCGGGTAGCTGGTTTACATGTGGAATTTCTTCAGGCAAAAAAATCTGATCACTACGTACGGGTACGGCGACGCCATTTAACAGTTTATTAACACAAAAGCTTTCACGTTGATACGATTCACGACCAGGACTTTGGTTGCACTCACAGATCGAAAGCTATTGCATTACCGTTTGCAAATGCACGTAAGGGTGATTCGGCGGCTATAATGCTAGATGCTTAAGCACATCCGCAAAGTAGTGCATGCTTTCTCCGTGTATTGTATACGTAGGAAATCTGTTAGTACAATATTTTAGATAAAAGTATATACTAGGTTAATTGTGGCTTGTGGCCCATGGAATCTTGCGGGAGAAAAATAATAACCAGTGCGAACAAAAATCTGAAATCGCTTTTGTTCGGTTACACTTATTATATATCGCGAGCCCATATCCAGATACGATACAGTGCAAAGGGAATGTCGGTATTAATTTGCCAACAATGTACTAGTATATACTCCCTCCTTTCCGGTTTATAGGGATTATTTCAAAATTTTAATTTTTCCATTTTATAAGGTTCAATTTGGTTGTTCTCCATCACATGTTCAGACTTCAAGGTGCATTAAATCATTGCATGCAAGTATTAAGAGAAAATTGATCAATGCATGTACTTTATGCATGCATGCATTGCAACTAATGCATTCGTAAATATAATTTTTGAGGAAAACAAGAGCATTAATTGGGTGCTTTTGCAAACTACAAAAAATATTCCACCACTCATCATCTATCTTGGTTGGTGAGATTTTTGAATTGAGCTTTATAAACCGGAAAGGAGGGAGTAAGTAACTGACAAAGCAGGTCTTATCATCGCCTCCTCCTTCAAGAAAAGCTAGGGTTCGTGCCTCTCGCCGACTCTGCCGCAGGTCCGCCTCGTCTCCGATGGCCCTAGGGCCATGGAGCGCGGTGGATCCCGGCAAGGACCGACGGAAGGGCTCCGTTGTTAGTCGTTCCTTTGAGATTTGTTAGGGTTTTTGTCCTGGTTAGTAAGGCGAGACGGCGACAGCTTCTTGAAGATGAAACAAAGGTCTCCCCGCCTAATCCCCGTTCCAGTGGTACGTCTAGTATCATTGGTGGGCATGGGAGGTGTGTTTCCGATGGATCTATCCTCGATAGATTTGCTCGGATCTGGCTGTGGTTTGTCTATATTTGAGTGTCTTCAGGTTGGGTCTTTTTGATTTACGTTATTCTTCATCAACGGCGATTGGTGTTCTGGTGTGCTGGTCCTACGGGGTCTTAGAGCAACTCTAGCAGACCCCGCAAAAATACGACCCGCAAAACGCGTTTGTGGGTTCACAAAAACGCTTTTGCGGGTCAAAAACATACGCGTCCGAACAGAACCCGTATCTAAACCTGCATAATTTGAAAAACTTCTTTCGCGGGAGAAATTGCACAAACACAGTTCATCACATACTACATTGTTCATCGCATACTACATAGTTCATCACACTACAAGCATACATACTACGTTAAGATAGTACTAGGGGGTCGGATCTAAACGGCGGCGAGGTCGCGGCAACTGGACGACGCCGTGAAGCTCGCCGGACGCTCACTCCTCCTCGCCGGAGCTGCAGAGATCGACGAACTTCTCGGCCTGCTCCGCGCGGATGCGGCGCCACTCCTCGGCCTTCTCCTTGGCGGCGAGGTTGGCGGCGACCGCCTGTCGCCACTCGAGGGCTTCGAGCTCCTCGGCATGGCGGCAGCGCTCCTCCTCCTCGCGCACGCTCCGCTCGGCGATGGCGGCAGCGACGGCGTCAAACTCCGCGACATAGTCCTCGGGCCCGACGACTCCGCGGCGGCCGGGCGGAGCGGGCTCCTCGGGATCCTCCTTCACCGGCACGAAGGGGAACGGTGCCGGCGGCTCCGGCTCGTCCTCCTCGTCCGACCACTCCCTCTTCACGGGGAGGAAGCCCGCGGCGGAGGAGGAGGAGGATCCGGCGTACGAAGAACGCGCGGAGGAGAACGACGCGCGTCGGCGGTCGTACTCCACCGTCTCGCGGCGGTCGAAGCTTGCCGGCGGCGAAAGCCCGTTGTTGGTCCACTTCCACGCGCCGCGCTTCCTCGCGCCGTCGGACCGGACGCGCCGCTCGCGCTCCGGGTCCCTCTCCCGGCCAGATCTGCTGCCGGAGCCGCGTCCGGAGCTCCACATTCGCCCCCACATGGCGGCTGGAGGCGGGGCGGAGGGTCGCCGGCGGCGAGAAATTGGGAGAGGAGAAAGGGAAATCGGGTGGCTCGCGGCGGCGGGGGATAGGGTTTGGACCCGCAAAAGGGTCGCGAAACCGCACTTATAGCGCTCAGGAGGGGCGGTTTGCGGGCTGCGGCAAAAGTTTTTGCAGGCCGGGCAAGTATGCGGGGTCTGTTCTGGCCGCAAAATCAGCCCGAGCCCGCATACTCGCCGGAATTTTTGCGGGCCAGGCGTTTTGCGGGGTCTGCTAGAGTTGCTCTTAGCATGGCGACTTCCCGACTGTCTACTACAACAAGTTGTGCCCGACTTCGGCGCGGGAAGGGTGATGACGGCGGCCCGCCTTGGACTCGCTTCAGTGCTTGTAATCGTCGCTAGGTGGTCTACGGATCTGGATGTAATTTTTATTATTTCTGGTGTTCGTTGTACTACCATGATGGAAGATTAATAGATCAAATGTTTTTTTTTGAAAAAAAGCAGGTCTTATCATCGTTCTTTTTTGGCTATGTGCAACTAATGATGAACAGACCCGCAAAAAATAAAAATAAAACCAGGGCATAAATTAACAAGAGCAATAGCTTCGCAGCATTGACTTGGGTGCGTACGCACGGGAATGCATGAGCCAGAATCAGAAACGTATGCATGACACTTCTCTCGTAGGAGTCCGAAAGTCAGTGATTATTCCCCTCTCCCATGCCTTTTGATTGAAAGGAACACATGCCAAAGAGATGAGGCTGATCCAGATCATCCATGCATCTTTGCTAGCTGTTGCGTGACCAATACAATATACATATATGCACCGGCACCGGCCGACGACGATAGTGGCCCGGCTCCCGCCAGGTTTGTGTATGGAAAAGGATGGATCAAAAGAACGTATCCTTTGTAGTAACAAACACAGGAACTATAGTACTCCCCCAGTTTCAAAATAAGTGTCATGATGTTAGTTAATTTGAGCTAAAACCACAACACTTATTTTCGAACATAATTCTTCCCGCGACAGTTCATGTATTTCCTGTTGAGTTCCTGCATGCGTTCTAGAAGATTGCTCGATAGAAGATTCTTGGTGGAAATGGCACCATATGAAATCCCATTAATTAGCTTTTTGCCCAGCTCCAACAAAGAAATTCAAGCTAATTAAAATAGAGTATCTGAAGCTCATGTGCAAGCTTTATTCTGGTTTTGCTAGCAGCTGATAATTTCAAGCTACATATGGCTACCGAGAGATTGGCACATTTTGAACGGGCAAGTGGTAGCAAGTGAATAT
The DNA here is from genome assembly GCF_018294505.1 of Triticum aestivum. Classification (NCBI taxonomy): domain Eukaryota; kingdom Viridiplantae; phylum Streptophyta; class Magnoliopsida; order Poales; family Poaceae; genus Triticum; species Triticum aestivum. Next base: position 286,841,953 of record NC_057812.1, read on the forward strand.
ATATCAGGTGTTGGCAATATTCCGAACTTTCTATTCTTCCTTCTTTTCTCTCAAGTTCGGTAAAGTTGACGATCGACATAACAGTACCAAAAGGGTTAGGTAGTACAGTACCCTTGATATTCTAGATCTGCCTTAGGTCAGGCGTCTTGTCTAACTCCCATCCAAGCAGAATTATCTCCATGTGAAATGAAGAAGCACAGACAAAACGCAGAATTGATTTTCATGTGCCCCACACTCGCATTACTACCATGTTTTTTTTTCTTCTGAAAATAGCATTACTACCATGTTATGAAGTAATTAATGGATTCCGCAAAAAAGTGTTTTTCTGCGCAAAAAAATTAGTTAATGGGTGAGTTAATTAAGCCTATATGCCGCCAAACCGCCGAAGCATAAAAGTAGATGCTTTATTAGTAAATCAAATACTACATTGATTTTAATTTTTGTAAAAAAAATGGTAGCCATTTGACGAGTTTATTTGAAGTAAGGCCAACAAGCGAACAATACCGGTATAAAAGCAAGTTACCTATCACAATAACAAAGAACAAGACTTAAATGATCATGTATTCTCCTACAAACCTATATAAAGATAAACTTAATTTCACTAAACTACCAATTTACTTTGTAACCATTCCATCCTCTATTATTTTAAGTTAAACAAAGAAAGTAGAAATGCAAACCAGCAATGATATCTTCATTTCACAAGACGTCTTTGTATACTGGATAAAAATATGAACAATGCTACTCTATGGAAAGTCCTATGGGTAAGAAACCACATCCCATGAATTTGAAATCAAACTTCCAAGATAAGGATAACAAGCGAAACGTTGTTAGGATGAAAATGAAGGGGCTGCTAAAAGTATCTAATTATCTCGAGGAAACTTCTGAAACAACCAGCAATTGACAGCCAATCAATGTTTCATCTAAAATAATTGCAGAGAGCAGGCAATACATAAATTTCATTTGTGCAACATGATCATTTAGAAAACAAGATCATACCACACACGTTGCTGCGGGAAAACCTGTTAATGGAAATGTATAAATTGGTGATATATAACTAAGGCATAAGCAATTGTAGGAGTGTTCATGATTTATATTTAAAAACAATAAATCATATGAAGTGTGTAAAAAGAGAAAAACTTTTGGACTGAAGTTATTGAAATGCCATTTTCCAACAAAAATGTGGAGCATGAACTACATAGATATGCTCCATGTGTGAAACGCATATACCATCCATTATAACACACAAAAATAAAAAATAAAAACAATGTGGTAACTTTTGATCCACATGCATGACTTGCTGATGTGGCATGGTTGCATGGATAGATTAATTCAAAAGATGTAATTTATCACTAATTTTCAAGACTTGTTGATGTGGCATAGTTGCATGGTTAGAAAAAAAAATGTAGTGGGTTGGAACTATTTAGGAATAGAGGATCATCACCTTCAGGACAAGTTTAAACAAAATAAACATAGAACACGAACTTTTACGGAAATTAAAATCAATGGTTTGAGGGCAGATGCTACAGCAATAACCCCTGTATAAAACACCTTAAAATATACAAATATATACACTATTTTTAAAATTTAGAGGAGAATTTAATCAAGTCGAAAAAATATAATATAGCTGGCATTACATGCACATAGCAGATTTAGGCCTACTGTTTGAAATTAAGCAATATACCATTACTAGAGTGCAAAACTGAAAATAAGTAAGTGCACTCATTATTTCGGCTTTTGGAGGGAGTACTAAGCTTCTGAGTTCCCCTAAATGCTGTGTCGTACTACATAAATGAGGTGCAATTATGTTAGTACGTGACACATAATGTGTTGCACAGTTATGTCTTGAAAGGCAGAAGCTAACAAAGGTTTTCCCTCTTCCAAGTTCCAAAATAGAAGCTGCTTCTCTATAAGGACATTCTATGCTTTAAGGCAAACAAATGCAAAATGACCATCTTTGAAGATGGTAAAGAATGCTAAACATGAAGCCGGTACGACATAGAAGTATTTGTAGTTAACTAACAGAAGAGGCGACTCAAGCAAGATAACTCTGTGTAAGCATTTGCCTTTTGTCTTATCAAAACGTACTGTATCAAGATTAATTAGATTCCTTATGGGTAGATTAGATCTTTGATTCTGTTGGTATGTTTACCACTGAGGGTAATTTGGAGGAGCATGGGGAGGAGAGGACATGCAACATATAAATGAGGTACGTGCAGAACAATTAGCTGGGAATGGTAATATACGATACCTGATGCTAAACCAATTCCAGAACAAAATCTAGATATAATTTGAGAAAATCATAATAAGAGTGTTGGAAAAAAAACAGTGTTCGAATGAAGAGAATAGATTACTATGCAATGTGACACCGATGGTATCAAAGCTCGGAGTTAGAAACAATCAAACCACGAACCTATGAAGAGAGGAGATCACAACTATATTTGTCTCTCAATCATCTCATCATTTGATCCTGGAGCATATGATGACCGGAAGAAATATCTCAACATTAAATCCTCTCCGTTCTACCCCCTAAAAAAATCCCTCTATATCTCTATCTCTCTCTTTCTCTCTCTAGCATAGCAAGAGTATAGCGATTATTCAGAGTTCAGACCAAATGAAGAGCCAAGTAATTAGTTGTACAAGCTAGAGCCTATAGCTAGGGTGCTAGGGCTCAGCTTTTGAAGAGCAAAGATAAAGCAAAGGCGTGACACCTTATGGAAGAGCTAGACACAGGATTAGAAGCTACCTAGTAGGCCTAGTAGTAGTATTAAGAGCAAAGGCAAATGCATCCAGAACTGTAGTAAGCCACGGCCAGGGAACGGCATCATCGCCACCATTGATGCAAACCAGCATGAGAGAGAGAGAGAGAGAGAGAGAGAGAGAGAGAGAGAGAGTATATCAATCAAACCATTCTCTATCAAGGCAAAGCAGGCAGCCAAACTAATCAACTGTCAGATTTCAATTTTTAATCATTGTTTGTTCCCTAGCTAGTTCCAGCTTTATTAGCTGACCTGACCTGATGAACTAAAGAAAACCAGCGCATCAATTTATGTATGCATCAACAAGATCAATCGAAGCCATCATGTCGATTGATCGCAGCAGCAGCAGCATTATCTAAGAATTTCAGAGTTAACGGTAAAGCGAACCAAGGCATGGCGTCTAAAGCGCGCGATGAGGTGACCTTGCCTATGATCACCTCGGGTGGTGGCCGTGGAAGAATGGCGCGCCGCCGTAAGCACCGTACGGGCCGGGCGTGGGATACGGGTCCATCACCACAGCCGATGACGACACTGCAGCGGCACCCGTAGATCCGCTGCCTCCTTCGGCGCCGCCAGCAGCTGCCGTGCTCGGGGAGGAACCTTCGACGGCGTGGTGACCGGTGCGGGTCCCGCCGGTGATGGAGGTGTCTGGGCCTACGTCGTGCAGGATGCCCTTGAAGACGTGGCCGCCGATGCTGACGGTGGTCTGGTACGCCACCTCGGCCTCGGCTTCGTCGACCGGGCCCAGCCGCACACAGCGGAACACCGCCTCTGAGCTCACCTCCCGCGGGAACCTGTCGGCCGCCATCATCTGCTGCTGATGCTCCCCTAAACCATCAACCATTCAACACACTGGATTCCATCAAGCTCACGATCTCTCGCTCTTTTGAGCTGAGGTGTACAAAAAGGAAAGAGAAATAGCTAGCTAGTGTGGTGTGGTGTGGGTGCAGTGCACTAGATTAGATAGACTATAAGAGAGAGTACCTGAGGAAGTAGTGGTAGGGGTGGTGGAGGAGGGCTGGCCGGCTTCGCGAGGGCGCTTGAACGGCTCGGCGGAGGTCTGCCCCTGCGGCTGCTGGTGATGTCGCTCGCGGCGGCGGGCGGCAGGGACCCACGTCGACTTGACGTGGGTGGCGCAGTCGAAGCCGCGGCTCTTGCAGCAGGTGCGGCAGCGCATGTGGGGGCAGTCCTTCTTGGCCTGGTTGCCGCAGTCCTGGCAGCTGATTGTGCCCGCGCCCGCGCCAGCGCCAGACCCTCTCCCTCCGCCCCGCGACGAAGACCCGGATGCGGCCGGGTCATCGGCGAAGCGGATGATGCTGGAGGAGGCGCCGCCGTAGAACTGGTGGTGCTGCTGCTCGTGCTGCGGCTGCGGCTGCCCCTGCCATAGCTGGAACCCGCCGCGCGATGGGGTGGTGGCGTAGAGGAAGGCGGCCGCGGAGGAAGACGAGGAGGGGTTGATGCCGGGAGGGTGGCTGCCGTCGTCGTCGCGTCCGCCGCGGCTGTGGTGGCCTCCTCCGCCTAGAGGGAATCCCGCCATGCGCCCAGATCCATAGATCGCGGCTGTATCGCCCGGCCTCTACTGTCTACGCCCGAGTCCCCGCGGCATGCGTGAAAAATCTGCGCCTTAACTACTCCTTGGCAGCACCTACGCGCCTGCTCTTCTCCGATGTCTCGGCGCGGCAGCTTGATCGAGCTGCTGCCTGCCGCGGCTACTGGTAGCTGGCTCGTGTGTAACCGCGCGCGGTGGGTTAAATTTTTGGCTTGTCTGCGCGTACGGTGGTGGTGGGGGTGGGGAGGACGGGGACGGACGGAGGCAGCTTTTTGGGGGAGAGGAGAGTGATGGAGGAAAGGGAAGGGAGGGAGTTAAGATAGGGGAAGGAGGCGACAGAGAGGGCCTGCCACGCCGCCAACGAGCCTGCTGCACGCTCCCATTTATTTCCCGAGCCCGCCGTCTCGCTCTCTCTCTACCTCTGATTCTCTGATGGTGCTGTCAACTTCGGAAAACAAAACACACGTCGCTGTTGCAAAAACAAATGAAAACAGGTGCGGTGCAGTGAAACAAAACAATTGCTCCGACTATGGAGCGGTACGTACGTAGTACCAGCTGAACAAGACCCGTTTCGGAAAATGAAACGTTTCCAACCGGCCGAGTGTTGTGTCGGTCGCGAGGGGCTCGTTGGATCTCTTCAGATATGAAGATCCTCGTTTTGCCATGTTTCCATTGGAACGTCCTACACGTTTCTTCCACGGTTTTTGCTGCAACCGTTCACAGAGGTTGCAAAACATTTCGTGTGAGGAATAGAGAGGAGCGGGGGCGGTGGGCAGCGGTGGCGCCTGGAGATCGGGTGTGGCGGACTCAGGATGGATCTCGCTTCGTTCGCGACTAATGACGTCCCCGGAAGGTAACTTTTCTCGCTCTTCCCTTGTTTCTCCTCTCCTACCCCCCCCCCCCCCCCCCCCCCCCCCCCCCCCCTCATACTGGTGTTCTGATGGTGGGGGTCGCCAACGTTCTGGCAGGGGGCGGAGATGATGGTTTCTGGTTATGCTCCATAGATTAGGTTTAAAGCAGAGGATTGGGCTTTCTGGGGATTTGTTCCTCCATGGTCCAGGGTTGAATAGATCTCGCTACAAGTAGGAGTGGGGTTTGGAGATTGTATTGCCAAAATAGATGCAACATTTTTTATACTACCTGAGATGATCTTCTATTTTTTGTTGTGATGATGTGATATTATATGTCAGGAATATCCTTTGTGCATAGAGTGTTTTGGATATGATTTTCTATGATGTTGAATCGTGCAGCAGTGTATTGGTACATCAATTTTGTTGCTACCACAGGTGGTTCGTTTTCCATGCAGGTTTTTTGTGTTTTAGATGCACTATCAACATTCATCGATAGGGCTTTGTAGCTACTGTTGGTTGTGAATTAAAATTGTGATGACTTGTGATATTGTGAATCGTGCAGTAGCAGTGTGAATTCTGATGTAGTATCAGCATTCATAGACAGGGCTTTGTAGCTACTGAATCAATATTTTATGGGTCAGAATCATACAATAGTATCATTTTGAATTGTGCTGACTTGTGTTCATTTTGTTGTTGTTGTGGCTTTGTAGCTACTGTAGGTTGCTACAGTATTTTTGTGATCATAGGTTTCATGTATTCTCCGTAGTTGGTGGGGGAGGTGCTATTAGAACGAAGTTTTTGCTGCAATAATGTGGCTTTGTTGTTTTGATAGGATAGGTTTTTTTCAACTTGATTGCAGATGCACCTTTTTCTAGGATTTGTATTGTAGGCTCTCTTTGTTTTTTGATTAAGAGGCTCTGTTGTGGCTCTATTTTGATAGAAGTTCATTTTGTTCTAGCTACTGTATTTACTTTTATTGTAGGCTTTATTGTTATTGATTCAGTCCTTTACTTTTTCCTTTTCTAGTTGATGCAGGTAATTCTGGTGAGAATAAGGGGAATACGAAGAAGAAAGCCGCAGAGAATCTTTGCAGGTTCCAGATGAGATTCAACTCAAAATGGATGGGGAATCTTCGGAAGCAATTACCACCGGGGAAACAAGATATCATGAGGAAATGACCTTTTGAAAAATTATCTGATATCCAGCCCTTCAAAGTACCTCATGCTTATTGAGTTTGTTGTGATGCACGCAAACCACATGCTGCACCAGTTCAAATAGAAGAACAAGGTCATTAATTTTAGCAGACGTATGGTGAAAAGGATTTCAATGTGCCATGTGTTGATAGACCTGTTAACCTTCTCAAGGAGAGCGACATGTGCGACCTTCGCAACATCTATAAAGAGGGGAACATGGCCCCAATTGCCAGTTGCTGAAAGATTTTAGCAAGAAGGAGGAGGTTGGCCTTTCGTAGAAGCGGATTCGGTGCATGGCGGGCACCAATCCCCAGCACGATATGGGGGCTAGTTGGCTGGCTCTGCATGTGATTTCTTTGCGGTAAGCCTGCATGTCGACCTAGTTGTGGCCGCTACGCCATCTAATGCCTTGTGCCCTCCTTCCCTGCAAGAGTGTGTGGATGCCTTCTGCTCTGGAATTCAGTGGGCCCTCGCACTCTGATATGTCTCCAACGTATCTATAATTTTTGATTGTTTCATGCTATTATATTATCAATCTTGTGTGCTTTATATGCAAATTTATATCATTTTGGGGAACTAACCTATTAACCTAGTGCCCAGTGTCAGTTCCTATTTTTGCCTATTTTATTCTTTCGCAAAAAAAACAGTACCAAACGAAGTCCAAACGTGATGAAACAATGCGGTGATTTTTTCTGGACCAGAAGGGACCCTAGAAGATTTGGGAGGAGGCCAAAATACTTAGAGAGGGCCACAAGCTCACATGGCACACCCCCAGGGGGCACCACCTGAGCTTGTGGGCCCCTTGTAGCTTCGTTTGCCCTAATTCCACTTCTATAAATTCCTATAAATCTTAAAACCACCAGGGTGAGACCCTAAACAATTGTTCCGCCACCGCAAGCCTTCGTTCTTCCGCGATGCCATCTGGAGGCCTCCGCTGGTACTCTGCCGAAGGGTGAATCAACCATGGAGGGCTTCTACATCAACCTTGTTGCACCTTCGATGATGTGTGAGTAGTTTACGACAGATCTATAGGTCCACAATGATTAGCTAGATGGCTTCTTCTTTTTCTTTGATCTTCAACACAATGTTCTCCTCGGAGTTCTATTCGGTGTAATCTTCTTTTGCAGTGTGTTTGTTGGGATCCAATGAATTGTTGGTTTTTGATCAAATTATTCATTGTAAGTAATTGAGTCTTTTTAGAACTTTATTATGTGGGATTGTTATAGCTATGTAATGATCTCCAATATATCTATTTGGTTTGGCCAACTAGATTGATTTACCTTGAGCGAGAGTGGTGCATAGTAGTAGGTTATATGTTGCGGTGTTCTGACCTCATGATAAAAGGGATAGCGAGGCACGTATTTGTATTGTTGCTACTAAGGAGAAAACAACATGTTTCAATCATATTGCTTGGTTTTATTCTATCTACATTACGTCATCTTACTTAAAGCGTTACTCTATTTATCATGAACTTACTATCATAGATGTATGCTAGATAGAGGTAGATTGGTGGAGTAATAGTAGTAGATGCATGCTGAAGTCGGTATAAGTGTCGGGGACGTAATGTCTATGTACATAATCATGCCATGAATAAAGTCATAACTATGCACTTTTCTATAAATTTCCCAACGGTAATTTGTTTACCCATTGTATGCTATTTTTATGAGAGAAGTCTCTAGTGAAAACTATGCCCCCGGGTCTACTTTAGTCATATTACAAAAACCAAAAATACCTTGCTACTATTTTCTTACTTTTATTTTACATTGCAATTTATCTATCGCCTATTATCAAATTTGATCCTTGCAATTAACTAGTACAAGGGGATTGACAACCCTCTTGCCCACGTTGGGTGCAAGTATTTGCTCTTGTGTGTGTAGGTACTGTCGAAGGTTGTTTGCGTGAATCTCTTATTGGTTTGATAACCTCTCTACTGCGGGAAATACTATCCGCTACTATATTATTTCACCCTTCCTCTTCGGGGAAAATCTGAACTCAGCTCACAAGTAGCACACCCATCCTCTCACGCCCTGCTGCACCAACCTGCAAGCCACATCAGTGCCGCCAGATCATTGGCACCGCCCGTCAAAGCGCTTGGATCACACAAAAAAGGAATGGATCAATCTCACAGCAATAGGTGATGCTCGTCAGGAGATTGGGTTTGGCACATGAAGGCGAGCGAATCGCAGACGAGGTCTACCGAACCGATGTGTTCTCTAGGCCAGTGTCTGCAAGATAGATCGCCGCGGTGACAAGCCTATTTGGCTAGGATCAGGACATCCAGCCCCTTGTGGAGCTACCCAAGGCGGTAGTAGCCGTAACATAGTGTTATCACCTATGGTGGTTTGTGGTCTTGTAGGTCTTGCATCATGTCACAACAACCTCTCAAAATACTAATGTGGAATGTTAGTGGATTACATTCTCGAGAATGGTAGAATGCGGTGTATCAAATCATGGTTGCATTAGCCGCAAGTATCATCTTCTTCCAGGAGTCTAAGCTGGAAGTATCAAATCATGGTTGCATTAACTGCCTTGGGAATAGATTTGAGAATTTCTTTTACCTGCCTGCCATCGGGACTTGTGGTGGCATCATTTTGGCTTGGAATGCTGCGGTATTTTGCTAACCCAATCCTCATACCATAGATAATACTCTTACGGTGTCGGTGCAACAACAAGGCGTGGCACCGTGGTGGATCACTGGAGTTTATGGCCCCCAAGGTGACGCCACAAAGGTTGCTTTCCTCTAAGAGATTAAGGATATCCTAGATTTTCACACGGGGCCATGGTCAATCGTGGGTGACTTTAACCTAATTGTCAACCTCAAGGACAATAACAATGACTCAATCAACAAGAGGATGATGGCTAGGTTTCAGAGAACTCTAAACTCCCTGGAGTTGTGAGAGATTTACCTTAATGATAGGTGCTATACCTAGTCGAATGAGCATGAGCTTGCCACTTTGGAAAGGTCCGATCACGTGTTCCGCACCACAGATTAGGAGGAAGCATTCCCTTCTTGCTTTCTCTTGGCAATGTCATCTGCAGACTCAGACCATTGCCCGCTACTTCTGTACCTTAGGGCGGATCTAATTGTGGGGAAATGGTTCTGATTTGGGAGCTTTTGGACTAAGACTGAGGGTTTCGATGATACAGTGGAAGCCACATGGAACTCACTAGCATTGTGAAACCCCTACAAGTCTCTAGATGTAAAACTTCGAGCCCATGCCAAGGCTCTAATTAAGCATAGTGCTCACTGGATTGGTAACATTAAACTCCAGATTACCATCGCACTAGAGTTGGTCTTTAGGTTGGATGTAGTGGGTGACTCGTGGCCCTTGTTGGTGGACGAAATCAATCTCAGGAAGCTCCTCAAGTGAAAACTACTTGGCTTATGCTCGCTTGAGCGATCAATCGTGTGACAAAGGTCTCGTATGCTCTGGTTAAAGGATGGTAAGGCAAACATGCAATACTTTTAACATTTCACGAGCCCATGGAAGGAGGAGGAATTTAGTCACCGTGCTACATTCGAATGGCTTGGTGATCTGACCATGATTAGGTTCCTGATGAGATTGACACGTACTTCGAGGGATCCTTTGCTTTGTCCTAGAGAGGGAATACGTTGGATGCACTGCAGATTCCATCGACTGGTCTGTCTAGCCTAGAGAGGCTATTTATGACAGAGGAAATCGAGCAGGTGATTAAATCAATGCCTTTGGATAAGGCTCTTGGGCCCGACGGATTCACATGGCGCTTTTACTCGTCCTGCTGGCAAATCATCAAGGCGGATATGAGGCGGGCAATTGATCAAATATGCAGTGGATATATGTGAGGATTTGCAGCAATTAATGGTGTACTTGTCTCTTTGACGCATAAAAGGGACGATGCGGTGGAGCTGACTAATTTTCGGGCTAGTTAGTTTGATTCATAGCGCGGCTGAAATATTTGCGAGGGCACTTGTTACACGCTTCACGGAAGACTAGGCTCACCTGGTCGGCCCTTGGCAGAGTGCCTTTGTTCAGGGTCGTGCACTACATGATAATTTCATGCTTGTGCAATGCATGGCGCAACGCTTGCATGCCCTCAAAGCCCCCACCATTATGCTTAAACTGGGCATTTCAAAGGCGTTCGAGACTGTCAACTGGTCGTTTCTTCTGGAGGTACTACCTAAGATGGGTTTGGGCCAAGATGGATTGGATGGATATGTGGCTTGATGTCTACTGTGAGTACCCCTGTCTTGCTGAATGCAGCCCGGGAGAAATACTTGTGAACTGGTGTGGGCTCCATCAGGGCGGCCCTTAATCGCCCATGTTGTTCATCTTGATCATGGAATTTGATACGTCTCCAACATGTCTATAATTTTTGACTGTTCCATGCTATTATAGTATCAATCTTGGATTTTTTATATAACTTTTTGTGGTACTTTATATCATTTTTTGGTACTAACATATTAGCCCAGTGCTAGTTGATTTTTTTGCTTGTTTTTGGTTTTCCAAGAAATCAGTACCAAACGGAGTCCAAACGCTACGAAACTTTTGGATGATTTTTTCTAGACAAGAGGGACCCTAGAAGCATCGAGAGGAGACCAAATGGCAAGTGAGGTGACGACAAGGCAACAAGGTGCGCCCAGGGGGGTGGCCGCGCCTTGTTACCTTGTGGGCTCCTCGTGGCTTCCTCTGACCTAATTCCACCTCTATAAATTCTCTAAAGTCAGGAAACCAACAAAGAGCCACCCAAAACACTTTTTCCGCCGCCGCAAGTTTCTGTTCTTCCGCGATTCCATTTGGAGGCCTCTTCCGGTACTCTGTGGGAGGGGAACCGATCACGAAGCGCTTCTATATCATCCTTTCCACCCTCCGATGATGCGTAAGTAGTTCACCACAGACCTACGGGTCCATAGCTAGTAGCTAGATGGCTTCTCTATCTTTGATCTTCAATACAATGTTATCCTCGATGTTCTTGGAGTTTTATCCGATGTAATCTTCTTTTGCGGTGTGTTTGTTGGGGTCCGATGAATTGTGGGTTTATGATCTAAATATTTATGATAAGTAATGGAGTCTTTTCTGAACTTTATTATGCATGATTGTTATAGCTTTGTATTTCTCTCTAATATATCCGTTTGGTTTGGCCAACTAGGTTGATTTATCTTTAGTGGGAAAGGTGCTTTGCGATGGGTTCAATCATGCAGTGCTCTATCCCAGTGATAAATAGGGACAAACGTATTTGTATTGTTGCCATTAAGGGTAAAACGATGGGCTTTATTCATATTGATCAGGTTTACTTTGTCTACATCATGTCATCTTGCTTAAGGCGTTACCCTGTTTTTATTAACTTAATACCCAAGATGCATGTTGGATAGCGGTCGATGGGAGGAGTAATAGAAGTAGATGCAGGCAGGAGTCGGTCTACTTGTCTTAGACGTGATGCCTATATACATGATCATTGCCTTGAATATCGTCATAACTATGCGCTTTTCTATCAACTGCCCAACAATAGTTTGTTTACCCACCGTATGCTATGTGTTCGAGATAGAAGCTTCTACTGAAAACTATCGCCCCTGGGTATACTTTTATCATACATACATACATACATATATATAAATATATACATAAACACTATTCTGATCACGGGATCAGAATAATATTCTGATCACAACCTGACCTGCCCCGCTAGTAGTACGTTGAACTTCCCTGTGAACTAGGTTGAACTTCTGCCAACATTGCCCAAATGGGGCTTGCGATATACCGTTGGAAAGCTATGGACCCCAATATCATGACCCAACTTAATTTTTTGGCAAAATATAACGGTTTAAGAGCAGTTTTGAAAACCGTTTTTTCTTCGCACAAAAAACGTGAATCGTATTTTCGATCGCATTTTTTTGTCGGAATGAGGCATATAATATGGTGTTGGAAAGCTGCTGCAAAACCGCTCCTTCCACACGTTGAAAGTTTTCTCTAATTCCCTATGGTTAAAGAGTAATTTGAAAAAACATAAAATTTCGTAAACCGAACAACTGAGTTCGTTTTTTCGATGTCATTTCTAAATGGCTAATCCAATGGAGGCATATGATATGGCGTTGGAAAGCTTATGAAAATGCGCTACTTTTTCATATTGAAAGTTTTTTTTCTAATTTTGAATGGTTTAAGAGTAATTTAGAAAATGGTCCAAGTCCTACCGAGTTCGTATTTTCGAGCTAATTTTTTAACCGTGCATCCGAATGCAGCAAATGATATGGCATTGGAAAGCTTGAACAAATGCGAAACTTTTCGGTATGTATTGTTTCTCCCAATTCTTTACGGTTTTAAGTCAGTTTCGAAAATGGCGAAAAATGTATTTTCGCCGTAATTTAAACAAACTTTATCGGAATTGGGCAAATAATATACCGTTGAAAAGCTACGAAAAATGCAAAACTTCTTCATGTTGATGGTTTTGTCTGATTCTTAGACATTTTCAAGTAATTTCGAAAATGGCGGGATCATTCGTTCTGCCTCTATCGCGAAGCAGATTCTTCGAAAATGCACCGCGTGAAGAACCTGAACTTCTCAGCATGTCTACCTGAACTTCACTCTGTTTTCGACGTGCTTTTTTTGCACCCAGATCTCCATCCACTCCCCGGAATTCAATGAGTGATATACCGATGGAAAGCTGCTGTAAACACGCGACTTTCCCGTGTTGATTATTTTCTCATACTTGCGATGGTTTTAAAGGTTTTTCATCTGAAATTCATTCAGTGTAGTAGTTGAACTTTCTGCTGTTTTCACGTTGAACTTCCATGACGTATTTTTCCTTTGTAATTTTCTCATCCATTTTCGTTAGTGTTACACAAATGATATTCCTTTTGTACAAACCTCTCTCACAATAATTTTTTTAACTTTCTTCGACCGATGACTTGAACTTATAACAGCAAAACTTTTAGCCTTTATTTTTTTATTCTTTTTAATACAAAATGCACACCGTGTAATACGTGAATTTCTGGCAGTTATCAATCTGAACTTCTCTAGGTTACGTGAATATATCTGAGTTTTTTTTATGATTTTTAATTTGATTTTCTTAATCATTTTTATGAAATTTTGAAGCGCTCTATTATTAAAAGTAAAACTTCTTGTTATTTAATTTCTTAACTTCTTGTTTCCATTCTTTAATAACGAGAAAAATCTGAGTTTTCTATAATCATCAAACTTCTCCATCTTTTTAATATGGACTTCCTGGTTTTTTCTTAATCTTTTTTATGAAATTTTGAAGCGCTCTATTTTTTTTCTAAAAGTTGAACTTCTTTTTATTTAATTTTTGAACTTCTTGTTTTCCATTCTTTATTAACGAGGGAAATCCGAGTTTTCTATTATCATCGAACTTCTCCATCTTTCTAATTTGGACTTCCTGGTTTATTTATTTTAGTAAAGTAAAAAATCCTATTTTTTGATAGACATCGAGCCCCTTTGTTAAATTTGAACTTCTAGGTTTATTTTAATAGAACTTCTTCATTATCTCGAATAGAACTTATTGGTCTTATTCAATTTTGTAATAAATGTCGAACCACTCAGTTTTAAATCTTGTAGTACAACTCGAACAACTTTTTTTGAAATTGAACTTGATTCTTTTTTTACCTACAAACAAGAAGAATTCGAGTTTTTTGTATATATTGAAGTACTCAATTTTTTTAATTTGAGATTCTTATTTAAAAAAACTAATTGCTCCATTTTTTAAATTTGAACTTCTTGTTTTTACTAAGAAACTTGATAAGTCCATTTATTTATCTAATCTTTGTCATGCTCTTGTTTAACAAATTGAACTTCTTGGCATTTACTTTTCAGGCATGGGATAAATCTGTTTTTAGAACTATTCAATATTTTGAACTTCCCCATTTAATTCTTTAGTAATGAGAAAAATCTAAGTTGTGTATTACCTTAGAAGTTCTCTATTTTTACATTTGAGCTTCATAGTTTTCGTATACATCGAACTACTGCATATTTTCAATTTTGAACTTCTTGATTTTATTCTTTAGTAGAAAATCTGAGGGGGGTTTAAACATTGAACTACTCCATTTTTCTAATTTGGACTTCTTTGTTTTTATTTGTATTAGTAACGGAAAGTTCCTAGTTCGAGAATAACAATCCTAGTTTTTAATAAGTATTGAGCCATTTCGTTTTTTAGATTTGAATTCCTAGGGCTTTTTCAGCAGAGAAAATCCTTTTTTTAGTAAATTTGTGTTGAGATGTTTTTTATTTTTTCAATTTGACTTTCTTGGGATTGTAATAAATGTTGAACTTCTCCATTATTTTAATTTCAACCTTTAGGTTTTTTTCTATAAATTTTTGAACTCCTCTATTTTATTAGTTTGAACTTCTTGGCTTTTTATTTATCAATGGAGAAAAATTCTAGTGTTGTAATAAACATCGAGCTGCCATGTTATTTAAATTTGAACTTAGAGGCTTTTTTAAGAAATGAAGAAAATCCATTATCTTTTTTGAACGATAATTCGTACATACAAAAGTCCCAACAAGATAAGTTGCTACAACAAATGAAAACCAACTCATAATTTTTTGTTCGTAGAAAAAATACATTCTCACATGAACATATAATCGATTCATGGTTCCCATTTTTCAGCGCCATTCTTTCTTGTACACTTTCAGAACATTTTGTTGGGGGAATACAATAATTAGCGCCATACAACATCCCCTTGAACCCCTAACATATATATTTATGAACTTCACCCATGTTTCATGTTTTTGTGCTCTGTTTTCTTCGTCGCAGAACACCAAAAAAGCTTTTCACCGCGACATTTTGCTGCAAAATTCATTCAACAGTCATCATCAAATTCTAGAGAAATCACAGAATGTAAAGAAACAACGGGGAGTAAAATGTTCATACACACAGAAACACATCGACACATTTGAGTACAAAAAAGGTCCCCGTCCCGGCCCTGTTCTTGGGCGGAAGCCTTCTTCCAGCGCCACCGTGATGCACCTCCTCCCTTGCCCCGAGCTCCACCCCCATCTCCACCACTCCGGCAGATCTCTCTGACCTCCAATCAACCTCGCGGCGGCGGGAGATGATCTTCTTCCACGGGCAGCGGTGGCGGTTGGACATGGTTGGATGCAACAGCGGGGAAGAATCACGGATGAGAGTCTCCAGTGCCACGATAGGAATAAACTTTTTGAACTGCTCAATTTTTTCAATTTTACCTTCTTGATATTGTAATAAACATTGAACTTTCCCATTTTTTTAAATTTGAACCTCTTAGTTTTTTTGTAGAACAGGGAAATTCCATTTTTCTCTTTCGATAAATTTTATGTGTATGATTTGTGTTTTTAATACTTGGGGATGACCATACAAACATGTGAACATGTACTTCTTCGTACAACCTTTTTATTTTTCAGTACATCTTTTTAAGAAATACACCTTTTTACTCTACATGAACTTCAAGTTTTTTAATACATGAACTTCATTAGTATAAAAGTAACATTCTCCATTGGGTCATAAATACGATCACTTGTGGTGCACACAGCATGCTACATAATATGAAATTCTCTTTTCAATATGAGTGTGAATAGCACACATTTTCACACCAAGCAAGCGCATGCATGTATTTCTGAACAAATTATGTGATGGAAACACCACTGGTTCACACACACACACATACAGAGATTCGCTTGAATCAACAAGTACAATTTCAACAATTTTGACAGTTCGGACCATCAGTTGTAGAAGGAGGCGCCGACCGCTCCTTTTTTGTCGCTGTAGGATGCCGGACGAAGGGTGTGGCGCGAGGATCCAAGCACTGACGGAGAAAGGATGTTGCTGGTGCAGTGGATGACCGCAGGAACATCGATGGAGGAGCACGGGCAACTGCAGGAAGGCAGAGCAGCCGCTGGCTCTGCGAAAGAAGGTCGGAGCGACATATTCGAGGGAGGGGTGTAGGATGCGGGACCCGAGCCTCGACGGTGCTGGGGGGATGAGCCACGGGCGGTGGACAGCGCCGTCGCCCACCGGCAAACCCGGGATCCAGTGGTAGAAGGGATTAGGACCCACGCCTGGATCTGGGAGTAGGGGATGCACCACCGCGGCGTAGGACAAGATCAGCTGACGGTGGTTGCTGGTGCCGCTGCGGTTGAAGCAGGGGGAAGCAGCCTCCATGGTTGAAGCAGAGGAGAGGCGGCCACCATAGTTGGATCCTGGTGGGGGACGGGGAGGCATGAGATCCTGGTCGGGGGCAGCACGCGTCACCGGCGCCAGGTAGTTGCGGGAGGGCGACGACCTCTGGGTAGGAAGGTGGGAAACGTGGGGGTCGGGTTGGCTGGCGATGGGAGGCGCGACGGGGTCCCGGGGGCGGCGGCTGGCCTGGAGGGGGCGAGGAAGGTCGGGATCGGGTGGGGGTCGAGTGGGGATCGTGCGGGAGTGGTCGGGGGTGGGTGGACTGGTCGGTAGTTCGGCAGGATCCTGTGAGCCCTATATAGGGCGCGCCGTGATCCAAATAACTATTCTAATCCTGGGATTAGAATAGTGTTGTCCTATATATATATAAACCAAAATATTCTTTGCTGCAATTTTTTATGCTTTATTTTGTTTTGCAATTTATCTATCTACATATACAAGATTTGATCCTTGCAAGTCAAGAGTTCAAGGGGATTGACAACGCTCTTGCCCGCGTTGGGTGCAAGTATTTGCTTTTGTGTGTGCAGGTGTTGTTCATGAGGCTTTGCGTGATTCTCCTATTGCATTGATACCTTGGTTCTCACTGAGGGAAATACTAATTATCTCTACAATGTTGCATCTCCTCTCCTCTTCGTGGGAAGTCCCAACAGAGCTCACAAGTAGCACGAAGAATTTCTGGTGCCATTGCCAGGGAGACATCTTCAAAACCTATCAAGTACCCTCACACAAACTATCATCTACTTGGTCTACTTTTTATTTGCCTTTTTATTTGCCTTTGCCTCTCGTTTTCATCTCCCCCACTTCTCATAAAAAAATTACAAAAACACAAAAATATTTGCCTTGTTACTTTGCTCATTTGCTTGCTTTTAATTGCCTTCATGTGAACACTCAAAAACAGAAAGGAAAAGTAAAGACATATGGATCTTCACCCACTTGCTAATCTTTTCAAAAGATCTAATTATGTTGAACCAATTGCTGGCGAGTTGAGTGCACTGATTATCTCTATGAAGTTTTGCTTGAAAATCATGAATCTATAAATTGTCATGAAGTGTTGAAAGAAGAAATCTATAAAGTGATTTATGATAGCTCCTTGAATGAAAGGCATGATTGCAATGATGTTAATATAAATTATATTAATGACAATTGTGCTAATGATATGAAAAGCTACAAGCTTGCGGATGATAATTTTATTATGCCCACTACTCATTGTGATGATCATTGATGTGTACTACACAACTTTATTCTTGTAGACTCGTGTTGGGCCTCCAAGCACAGAGTTTTGTAGGACAGTAGCAATTTTCCCTCAAGTGAATAACCTAAGGTTTATCAATCTATGGGGGTGTAGGATGAAGATGGTCTCTCTCAAACAACCCTGAAACCAAATACAAGAAATCTCTTGTTTCCCCAACACACGCAATACAATGGCAAATTGTATATGTGCACTAGTTCGACGAAGAGATGGTGATAAAAGTTTAATATGGATGGTATAAATATATTTTTATAATCCGAATAAATAAAAACAACAAGGTAGAAAATAGTAAACGGGCACAAAAACTATATTGCAATGCTTGAAAATGAGGCCTAGGGTCCGTACTTTCACTAGGGCAACCTCTCAACAGTGCTAACATAGTTGTATCATATGATTATCCCTCAAAGTGCAATAAAAAATCACTCCCGAGTTCCTATTAGCGGATAACAAAAGATAGAAATTGTTTGTAGGGTACGAAACCACCTCAAAGGTATTCTTTCCGATTGATCTAATCAAGAGTTCGTACTAAAATAACACCATATGACACACATCAACCAACTCTAATGTCACCTAGATACTCCAATGTCACCATGAGTATCTGTGAGTTAATTCTACGATATGCATCAAACAACTTCATGATCATAATATTCAATCCACACAAAGAACTACAAGAAGACCCCAAAGTTTCTATCGGAGAAACGATAATAAAAATGTGCATCAACCCCTATGCATAAATTACCACAATGTCACCTTGGGAATCCGCAAGTTGAGTGCCATAACATACATCAAGTGAATCAATATGATACCCCATTGTCACCTCAAGTATTCATATCGCAAGACATACATCATGTGTTCTCATATCTGAACATTCAATCCAACAAGACAAAACTTCAAAGGGTAAAGATTCAATTCATCACAACAAGAGTATAGAGGGGAGAAACATCATATGATCCATCTATGTTAACAAAGCCCATGATATAGATCACGAGAGAGAGAGGGAGATTAAACACATAGCTACTGGCACAAACCCTCAGCCCCGAGGGTGGACTACTCCCTCCTCATCGTAGTGGCTGCCGGGATGATGAAGATGGCCACCGGAGATGATTCCCCCCTCCGACAGGGTGCCGGAACGGGTCTAGATTGGTTTGCGGTGGCTATAGAGCCTTGCGGTGGCGGAACTTCTGATCTAGGTTAACCCCGAGGGTCTCTGGAATTTTCGGGAATTTATAGGGTAAAGAGGGGGTGCGGGAGGCCACCGAGGTGGGCACAACCCACCTGGGCGCGCCTGGGGGCCCAGGCGCGCCCTGGTGGGTTGTGCCCCCCATGGGGCACCCCACAGGTGTAGCTCTGGCCCATTGGGTGTCTTCTGGTCCATAAAAATTCTCCAAAAAGTATCGCGGTGTTTGGACTCCATTTGATATTGATTTCCTGCGATGTAAAAAACAAGCAAAAAATAGCAACTGGCACTTGGCACTGGGTCAATAGGTTAGTCCCAAAAAATGATTGTAAGACATCCAAGAATGATAATATAACAGCATGAATACTTCATAAATTATAGATACGTTGGAGACGTATCAATCATGATTGGGGTGATAATGCTTCTTATGGTCATGAAAATTTATTCAAGCCTCATGATGAATATGCTATTGATAATAATGTTTGCAATAATATTGAAAGTGGGTTTGTAAGATTGTAAACTTTAGGAAAAGAGAACCCCACATATTCAGAGAGTGCTCAATCTAATGAAATTTTTGATAAAGATGGGTTTGGAGAGGTCATGACTTTAGTTGATGTTAATCCCACTACCTTGGATGATTATAATACTTTTATGCATGTGAATCATGAAGAATTTTTTTATATGATAGATATATTGTTAAATTTGATTATGATACTACATGTAATTATTATGAGAGAGGAAAATACGGTTTTAGAAATTTTCATGTTACTAAATTACCTCTCATTATGTTGAGATTGTCAATGCTCTATTCTTCTCCCTTGCATATGCTAGATATTCTTTGTCTTGATAATTTGTTTGACTATAAAATGCATATGCATAGGAAGTATGTTAGACTCAAATGTGTTTGTCACATGTATTATGATGCTCTCTTTGTGCTTCAATTCTTGTCTTTCATGTGAGCATCATTGAAATCTCAAAGCCTATCGTAATGGCTATAAAGGAAGAGCTTGGGAGACAACCCAATAGTTATCATTTATATTTTTTGAGTGTTCACACAATTATGCTATAGTTATGATTGTGTTTTTGTATTTTAATTAGTGTTTGTGCCAAGTAAAGCCTTTGGGGTGATTTGGTTGATAGTTGACTTGATTCTGTGAAAAAATAGAAATTTTTGCGCCCAGTTCTGGAATTTTTTTAATTCACTAGAACATGATAAAATTCTGAAATTTTTACACATGATTGATACAAATTGCCCACGTTGTCCTAATTTTTCAGATGTGTTGGAGTTATAGAATATTGTGTTTGTTCATATCATTACAGACGCTTCTGTTTTTGACAGATTCTGTTTTTATTGCATAGTTTGCTTGTTTTAATGATGCTATGGATTATATCGGGGAGTATAAGTCATGGAGAAGTTAGAATACAGTAGGTATTATGCAATAATAAAATATGAATGGGTTTATAACAGTACCTAAAGTTTATGATTTGCTTGTTATACTCACTACTGCAGGATGCTGCTAACGCGGCACTATGATTAGAGACCCTTCGACGAAACTGTGTGCGATGCAATAATCACAAACGGTGATGTAAAAAACCCATCAAAAAAGATGCAAAACATTTGCGATGGCGGATACATCAAACATGGTTTGGATTTTAGTTGCGTGTGTGATGCGGGGCATACGGTTCAGTACAATTAATTGTTTTTGATGAGGCAGAACAATAGAAATATGCAGCCAGATGAAGGTATGTGCGATATATGGCTTATAGTTCACTCAGATGAACTGTTTGTGATTAGGCATAACAAAAGAAACGGTCAGCCAGATCAAGGTGTGTGCGATAGAGGGCAAATAGTTCGCTCGGATGAACTGTTTGCGTTGAGCCAACAAAACATAAATGGTTCAATTTAACAAGATGTGTGTGATACGCGGCAAACAGGTCTGTAATCAGAAATGTGTGCGGATACCGATAATAACACAGACGATTGCTTCTAATAAGATGTGTGTTTTGTGCGATGGGATTGCATACAGAACAACAACACATATATATACACACTTATAAGGACATGGTTGCATAACCAAATTAAACATCCAATTACATAGGTGGCTACTACACAATGAAATTTTCACAAACCAAAGTAAGCTATTACATGCATAATTAATAGGTGGCTACTACACACATGACATTTCCATGCACCAAAGTAAACTATATATTACATGCATAATTAACTGGGATAAACGATCATCTGATCATCATCTACTTCTTGTGATGCTTGCCGCTACTGCTTTGCTTGTGGCTCGATCCGACCTCGTTGATTTCGGTAACGAGGCACTTCCTCATGTCAACGATGTTAAGGCATATCTCTCTCGATGTAGTTTTGGTGATTGATGACAACATATTTGCAGACTAACCTTGTGCGTTGAGCGTTTCAGAGATTCATCCTTTGGCTCAAGACGATTTCTCTCCCCTCGGAGTGTTTTTCAAGACGGTGCAGCTCTTTGGTTTCTTGTTGGTGGACTAGTTCCTTAGGAGTCTCCGTTCTATCAAGAGGGGGTTCACTTTGGTTTGGCTAGGGTGGAATCATCACGTACACTTTCGTTTCACACCCTCTGGGCCTTCCCGCGTCGTTGGAGCTCCTTTTCCCTGCAGATTGAGCTGTCTTTTGTCCTAGCAGTAGTACCGCGGTGCCCAGCGGTAGTACCGCTTGTGGTCTTCAGCGGCAGTACCGCTGCGGTACCGGGCCACTACCGCCTCGACTCGAGGGGGCATTTCTCGTGTCGGGTTGAGCGGCACCTGCAGCGGTTGTAGGAGCAGTAGTACCGCTCCAGAGCGGTAGTACCGCCCTGCCATCGTGGCAGTACCGCGCCAAGCCCGTCCGGCAGTACCGCGCTGGGTCAGTCTCTCCTCTGTCTTCTTGTCCTCTCTGCTGGGCAGTAGTACCGTAGGGGGGAGCGGTAGTACCGCTGGGTTCATCGGTAGTACCGCTGCCCTCTGCGGTAGTACCGCCCTCTGTGGGGCTATTTGGTGGGGTAACGGTTGGATTGTTGCCCCCACTATAAAAGGGGGCCCCCTTCTTCCCCGTTGACTTACCTCTTCCCCCTCAAGCTCCATTAATGCTCCAAGCTCCATTTTCGCCCGATCTATCTCTCTAGCCAATCAAACTTGTTGATTTGCTCGGGAGTGGTTGAGAAGGCCCCGATCTACACTTCCACCAAGAGATTTTTGATTCCCCCACCTATCCCTAGCGGATCTTGTTACTCTTGGTGTTTGAGCACCCTAGACGGTTGAGGTCACCACGGAGCCATAGTCCATTGTGGTGAAGCTTCGTGGTATCGTTGGGAGCCTCCAATTGAGTTGTGGAGATTGCCCCAACCTTGTTTGTAAAGGTCTGGTTGCCGCCTTCAAGGGCACCAATAGTGGAATCACGGCATCTCGCATTGTGTGAGGGCATGAGGAGAATACGGTGGCCCTAGTGGCTTCTTGGGGAGCATTGTGCCTCCACACCGCTCTAACGGAGACGTACTTCCCTTCAAAAGGAAGGAACTTTGGTAACACATCCTTGTCTTCACTAGATCCACTCTTGGTTATCTCTTACCTTTACTCGTGCAAGCTCATTAGTGTTACTTATCTTGCTTGCATGTTTGTTTGTTGTTGTTGCTTCATATAGGTTGCTCACCTAGTTGCATATCTAGACAACCTACTTTGAAGCAAAGTTTAATTTGGTAAAGAAAAGTTAAAAATTGTTAGTTGCCTATTCACCCCCTCTAGTCAACCATATCAATCCTTTTAATTGGTATTAGAGCCTCGTCTCTTTACTAAGGACTTTGCCATCCAAAGAGTATGGTTGATACCGTAGACGGTGTGGAGGAACACTCCGGTGTGAATCCGATCTTGTCTACGGGCGATGGGGGAACCTCGATCTCTCGTGAGGAGTTCAATGTGGCCTTGGAGACATTGAAAACCTCCATGACGACCAAGGTTGAAAGCATGTTCACTAAATTCATTGAAGGGCTTAAACTATCCACCGCACCATTGAAAGTGGGTGATCCCACTGACAAGGTAACGGATGCTATCTTCGACAAGGGGGACGCTAGTAGTGAAAAGGCTCCTTCTTCTAGTGGTAAAAATGGCACCGGCATCTTTGCTCATGTGGAACCACCACTGGCTTATGGTGGACCGGTTCCTTCCACTCATTTGAATCATGCCGGTCCTCCCCCTAAGATTGTGAACAATGAGGACTTTGATTCTTGGGTTTATCGCTTTAAGAGTCATTTAAATCATGAGAACACTAATCTTTGGAGAATCATTGAAGAATGTTTCCATCCGCACGATCCAAGCAACTTCACTCCTCGAGAAGCCGCGGATAATCAATTCAATGAGAATGCTCTCTTTATCATTCAAGATGCAATTCCACCCGAAGATCTACCTCACCTTCGGCCCTTCGCCTTGGCCAAAGATGCATGGCTTTGTGTTGTCTCTCTCTACCGGGGAAGCGCAAGCATTCAACGCTCCAACTATGAAGTAGTGCAAGATGAAGCTGGTGAGTTTGCAATGAAAGAAGATGAAGAACCTCGTGAGCTTTATCGGAGAGTAACCAAGCTCGTGGTCTCACTCCGAGATCACGGGAGCAAGGACACGGATGACAATTGGATCAAGCGCAAATTCCTCAAGGCAATGATGCCTTACCACAAGGCCATGTCCTCCGTCATTCGTCAAAGGCCGGACTTCCAAACTTTGACCTCAAGTGAAGTGTTGGATGAGTTTGTGGCTATGAACATCTTGGACAAGACCGCCGACAATGCGGTGCTTTGTTCTCAAAGGGCAAAGAAGCCCAACCTTGCATTGAAGGCCAAGGTTTGCATTGAAGAATAAGAAGAGGAAGAAGAGGAAAGCAACCCCTAAGATACAAAGTATGCCTATCATGAACACATGGCACTTGCTTCAAGGCAATTTTGGAGTAAGAAAAACTCAAGGCCAAACTTCAACAAAAACAACTCAAGTGGCACGAAGAGCAAGCAACGTGTAAGGACTTGCTACAATTGTGGAAATGTGAGTCATTTTGTTGCGGAGTGCCCGTATGAGAAGAGGGAAGACAATGGTGGCAAGCTTATTCGAAAGGACAAAGCCAAGTCTTTCCCCAACAAGAGCAACTTCATCAAGAAAACCCCTCACAAGGCATTGATGGTTCAAGAAGAGTACCATGATGATGATGATGATGATGAAGATGGTGAGTCGGCTTCCATGGCCTCCGTTGCCATTGCAAAAACTCCACGACTATCTCTCTTCGACTCACCCAATGAGAACATCACCGCCAAGTGCCTCATGGCTAAAGCCACCAACAAGGTAACTCCCAACATCAAAACTATCATCATTAATAATCCTTCCTTGACGGATTGCATTGATGAATGTGAGGGATCTAATGTGGAGGAAAATGAGTTTGAGTCCTTTATGGGTAAACTCAAGGGTAAATCCAAGACGCATTTTGTTGCTCTCTTGGAACAACTTGGTCAAGCCAATGACGTGATCGAGTCTCATGAAGATACCATCTCCAAGATGGAGAGGCATAGTCGTGACTATGCCGATGAGATTTCGGATCTTTCCAATGCCCTTGAGAAAGAGCGTGGTCTTCGTTTGGCTCTTGAGGAGTCACACAATGATTATCATGCTAAGTTAAAGAAAGATTTTGATCATGCTCTCGTGGTTTCTCGTGTGCTAAACTCCAAGAAGACCAAACTTGGGGTTGATCTTGCTAGACTCAAAGAGGAGTTTGATCTACTTGACAAGGCTTACAAGGTCTTGAAGGGTGCTCATGCTAGCCTCAAAGAGTCTCATGATCAACTCCAAGTAAAGCTAACCAAGGAGAAATCCACCTTTCCTCGTATGATGTTAATTGATAATGCAAATGCTACTAACCCGTGTTGTGAGCATGTGCATCTTGTTGAGGAGAACGCTAAGCTAAATGTGCAACTTGAGAAAGGTCGTGTGTCTTGCATACAAGGCGAGAAGAGCCTCAACGACCTCTTGACCAACCAAAAGGGAGTTGTGGCCAAGGAAGGGATTGGGTATGTATCCAAGTCCAAGAACGAGAAGAAGAATGACAAGGCCAAACGACCTCCTTCTCTCAAGCAAACCTTTGTGAGGGAGGGTGAGGGTGCTAGTAAGGAGAAGGAGAAAAACTCCATGAAGGGTAGTGATGCCAAGAAGGGAAACGCTCCCCTTCCCAACAAGGCCGGCGACTTTAACCCTTCTTATGTGTTGTGCCGCGCTAGAGATGGGCATGTTTATGCGAAATTTGTTGGTTCTCCTTATGAGTACATTGAATGGTCTATTTGGGTTCATAAGACCCTTGTTACTAACATCAAAGGACCCATTACAAAATGGGTACCTAAAACCAAGCATTGATCTCTTGTAGGTGTTTGCTTCCGGTGTGGGATCATGGTTGCTCAATAGTGGAGCTACTAATCATATGAACGGAAGCAAGGACTTGGTGGTGGACGTGCAAAAGATTCCATCCATGCCCACCAATGTTGAGTGGGGTGATGCCTCGTCTTCTAAGGTATTGGGACTCAGCAAAGTTTTCATTTCTCATGATCTTACAATCGAGAAGGTCATGCTTGTTGAGTCCCTTGCATACAATTTACTTTCTGTCCATCAACTAGCACTCATGGGCTTTGCCACTTTCTTTGATATTGATTCCGTGGCCCTCTTGTGGAGCAAGACTCTTAAAGTAGCTTTTGTTGGGCATGTCGAGAATGGTCTCTATGTGATTAACTTTTCAAAACGACCAACTAAGACCGCGACATGCCTAATGGCTAAAGTTAACGTGAGATGGCTTTGGCATCGCTGTTTAGCCCACGTCAATATGAAATCTTTGCAAAGTCTTCTCAAGGGGGACCATGTCCGTGGACTAACAAATGTTAGTCTTGCCAAATATCGTGCTTGCAGTGCTTGCATTGAAGGAAAGCTACATGAGAAGGCTCACCCTCCGATGACTATCATCTACTCGAAGAGGCCTTTGGAGCTCCTTCACTTGGATCTCTTTGGACCTCCATCCTTTGATAGTCTTGGGGGTAGAAAGTATTGCTTGGTGATTGTGGATGACTATTCAAGATACACATGGGTATATTTATTCAAGAGGAAGAGTGAGACCCAACAAACCGTCATCGACTTTGCAAATGAAGCTCAACGACAACACAATGCAAAGATTTTGACAATAAGAAGTGATAACGGCTCCGAGTTCAAGAACTACACCTTGGATGAGTTTTTGAGTGATGAGGGAATCAAGCATCAATATTCCGCAGCTTATACCCCTCAACAAAATGGTGTAGCGGAGAGGAAGAACCGGACGTTGATGGATGCAACAAGGACCATGATGGCGGAGTTCAAGTCTCCCTACAACTTTTGGGCCGAAGCCATCAACACCGCGTGCCATGCATCTAATCGGCTCTACCTCCGCAAAGGCTTGAACAAGACTCCATATGAGATACTCACCGGTAACAAGCCCAACCTCAAGTACTTCCGAGTGTTCGGGTGTAAGTGCTTCATTCTCAAGAAAGGTGTCCGTTTGTCTAAATTTGAGGCTAGAGCGTATGAGGGCATATTTGTTGGTTATGCTACAAACTCTCATGCTTACCGTGTTCTCAATAAGTCCACGGGACTTATTGAGGAAACGTGTAACGTGGAGTTTGATGAGAATAATGGCTCCCAAGTGGAGCAAAGTGGTACTTGTGATGTAGGTGATGAAATTCCTCCCCAAGCCATAAGAAGAATGGGTATTGGTCATATCCTACCCATTGAGGAACCCCTTGTGGCCGAAGGAGAAGGACAATGTTCTACTCAAGTGGAACCTTCACCAACCCAAGACCCACACGCTTCCGAAGAACAAAGTGAGGGCCCTCAACCTCAAGAACAAGACCAAGGGCAAGATCAATCTCAAGATGGTGTTGTAACATCAAGTTATGCCCAAGGTCAAGCTCCCTCCTCCGAGCAAGTTCAAGATCAAGTCCCACGAGATCAAGAACAAGCTCAAGACGACGCTCAAGATGATCAAGTGACCACTCCTCGTCTCACCCCCAAGGAGGAATTGGAGCGTCATGCCGCCAAGGTTGCTTCCAAGCTCTCCACCAAGGATCATCTCATGACGAATGTGCTTGGAAGCTTAAGAAAGGGGTAAGCACTCGTAGACAATTAGCAAACTATTGTGAACATCACGCGTTTGTCTCTTGTGTCGAACCCCACAAGGTCTATGAGGCACTCGAAGATCCGGGTTGGCTCAATGCCATGCATGAAGAACTCAACAACTTCGAGCGCAACAAAGTGTGGAGATTGGTGCCAAGATCGACGGGGAACCACAATGTCATTGGAACCAAGTGGATATTTAAGAACAAGCAAGATGCTCATGGGATTATCATTCGCAACAAGGCTTGTTTGGTAGCACAAGGCTACTCCCAAGTCGAGGGTATCGACTATGGTCAAACCTTTGCTCCTGTTGCTCGTCTTGAATCCATTCGCATGTTGATTGCATATGCTTCTCATCATAACTTTAAGTTACAACAAATGGATGTGAAGAGTGCTTTTCTTAATGGTCCTATTAATGAATTGGTTTATGTCAAGCAACCCCCGGGTTCGAGGATCCCTACTTTCCCGATCATGTGTATCAACTCGATAAGGCACTCTATGGCCTTAAACAAGCCTCACGTGCGTGGTATGACCACCTTACCGAGTTGTTACAAGACCGTGGTTTTGAAGTTGGGCTAATCGACCCCACTCTTTTTACTAAGAAGGTCAAAGGGGAGTTGTTTGTGTGCCAATTATATGTTGATGATATTATCTTTGGTTCCCCTAACAAAGCTTTCAATGAGGAATTTGCCGCTCTCATGACCTCAAAGTTCGAGATGTCTTCCATGGGAGAGTTGAAGTTCTTTCTCGGGTTCGAAGTGAAGCAAAGGAGAGAAGGAACTTTCATCAACCAAGCCAAATACACTCAATACATGCTTAAGAGATTCAAGCTAAGTGATGTCAAGCCGGCGTCCACTCCCATGCCCACCAAGTGCCAACTTGACATTGATCCCAATGGTAAAGCGGTGGATCAAAAGGTATATCGCTCCATGATTGGCTCCTTGCTTTACCTTTGTGCATCTAGACCGGATATCATGTTGAGTGTGGGAATTTGTGCACGGTTTCAAGCTGCACCTAAGGAAAGTCACTATGTGGCGGTCAAACGAATCTTTCGATATTTGGCTCATACCCCAAACTTTGGCTTATGGTACCCAAGAGGAGCAAATTTCAAGCTTGTAGGTTATTCGGACTCGGATTGGGCAGGAGACAAAGTGGATAGGAAGTCCACTTCTGGAGGGTGCCAGTTCTTGGTTGCTCTTTGGTAAGTTGGTCTTCCAAGAAGCAAAGTTGTGTGTCTCTCTCTTCCATGGAAGCAGAGTATGTGGCTGCCGGTAGTTGTTGTGCACAACTTTTATGGATGAGGCAAACTTTAAAGGATTACGGTGTCACTTGTGACAAAGTGCCTCTTTGGTGTGACAATGAAAGTGCCATCAAGATTTCCCTCAACCCAGTGCAACACTTCAAGACAAAGCATATTGAGATTAGGTATCACTTCATCCGGGATCACATTAGGCGAGGGGAGATCAAGCTCAACTATGTCAACACCCATGATGACCTTGCAGATATCTTCACAAAGCCTTTGGATGAAGCAAGATTTCGCGAGTTAAGGCATGAGCTAAATATCATTGATTCGAGCAATGTGACTTGAACCCTTGCACACCCCACCTCACTAAACTTGTTGTCTAGTTTAGGTGTAGGCATGGACATAGGGGGAGTGTTGTTCTCTCTATGAACTTTCTCTCCCCTCATAATGCATAAACTAACCAAACTCTTTCACTTTAGCCATTTCTTTATGGCACTTGTGCTTCAAAGATGAGTGTTGGTAATGGGCCCAAGGTTAAAATCTTCACAGCGCCATACCTCTAAACTCAAACATAGGTGGCCTCGGCCACCGCCCTCTCTTGGAGAGGTGTGTATCTTCTTTCTTCTTGTCGGTTTTGTGTGTGTGTCTTTTCGTTTTGTCTCGGTTTCCGCTCGTGTGTTCTATCTGGTTTGGTCGGATCTTTTTGCGGCAGAGCGGTACTACCACTACGTGAGCAGTACTACCGCTGACAAGCGTCAAGCGGTACTACCGCCCACCCAGCGGTACTACCGCTGCGGGGCGGGCGACTGTGGGGGTTAAGTCGGGGCAGGGGGAGTTGCTTCTCCCCCATACCCATTCGCCCCCACTCGTCTTTTTCATTGCTCCTGCTTCCTCTCGCCGCAGGAGGGGCCCGGTCGGCCGCTGTTTTCGTGCTGTCCCTCTCCATTTCCTCCGGTGGAGTCGATCCCCACCTTGTCCTCTTGCCATGGATGTCGGTATTGCCCCCGTTCTCGTTCTCTCTTTGCCTAGATCTTGCATCTAGTTTTTAGGGGCAATAAGCATTGTTATTCTTGTCTTTTGGCTAAGGCAAGACTTGAGTAGGATGGAGATGGCTTCTAGGCTCTGTGGATTGAAGTTTGGTAGGATTATTTTTGAATTTGGCATCTCCGGTAGTGCCAGATCTAACCACGGTAGTGAAGAACCGCCGTTCCCCATCTGGCGCGGTACTACCAATTGCCTCGAGCGGTACTACCGCTCAAGCGGTACTGCCGCTCTTGTTTCACGGTACTACCGCTGGAGCGATACTGCCGCTGGTTAGTCGCAGTACTACCGTTGTATGCCCAGTTCCGTGTTTTTCCTAGCATGCTTTGATCCTTGTTGTTTTGTTTGGTGGCTTATGCTCTTTTCTTTCGTGTGTTTCGTCTGGTCGTGTGTTTGGTTCCAGGTGATGATCATCCTGAGCAGCAGGTCCGCCGTGTCAACCCCGGGCGTGCAACGTCAAAGCGCTACCGCACCTCTGAGTCAGCAGGTGGTTCCTCCAGTACTCAACCGCCACCAGCAGGCGCAACCTCAAGTGCTCCACCACCACCTCAGCAGTCGAAGGATCTGCCACCAAGCCAAAGGGAAAGACTGTGACTGAGATGACTGCCAAGGAGTTTTGGGCAAAGCGTTGCCGCAACCCCTATGAGGAAGACCAAGATCCCACTTTGGTCAACCGCCCGTTCTGGAACCGCTTTCAGTTTGCCATCTATTTTTATGTGATCAAGGCCAAGAAGAATCTCTATGTTGATGTACACTCCATCGACACATATGCTATGGAGAAGGACCCTGAGTACTTTGGCGAAGCCCTTCAGATGTGTTCTCGGCTGAACATTCTCAGGATCATGCAGTTCAACAAGGATTTTGATGCAGATTTGGTGGCTCAATTCTTTGCTACCGTTCATCTTGGAACTGATGCCGACAGGACTCTGACTTGGATGACCAATGGCAAGTTGCTTTCCGTCAAGTGGCAGGCCTTCATGGAGTTACTTGAAGTGGAAGATCACGGGCTTGAGACTCCAGTTGGCTTCTGCCCTCACCGCAATGCTACATCCACTCACAAGCAAGCCCTTTGGCCCTACTGTACTGTGAAGGTTAACCCAGTGACTAAGAAGGAAACCTATGAGCTGTCTGCCTATTTGGACATCCTTCATCGTGTCTTCCGTGAGACTCTCTTCCCTCGCATCGAGAATCTGGATATGGTCCACTCCTATCTCGTGGACATGCTTCTTTTCTGCCAGCATGAGAAGGAAGCAAACACTAGAGAGAGCCTAGACATTCTCATGTTATGTGGTCTGAACTTCTCTCTGTCGTTTCTGAGCACAAGTGCCCGATATATGGTGCCTTCATCATGAGGCTCATTGAGAAGGTCTGGGTACGTGTCTATCCTAGAGTGATGTTGGAAACTGGAGAATTGGTTTCCCATGAGATCAAGCGTCTGAGGAAGAAGGACAATTGGGGCACCCCTACGCCTAAACCCGGGGGTCCATCTACTGCTGTTGACATGGAGACCGAGGGTGGGGCTGCAGCTGATGTTCAAGAGGAGGACTTTGGGCCCTCTAGCGCAGAACCTTCTTGGGCAAAGAATCTCAAATGCAAGATGAAGAAGCTTTTCTGCACGGAGTCTCATGGTCAGTACATGACTCATGTGGATGAGAAGCACGCCAGGGTGCGTCACAAGGAGCTCATGCGTCACCTGGGTGCGACCATTGCCAGCAGTTCTTAGGGACAAATCAATGAAGAGAAGGAATGGATTCACCAGCATTGCCCTTGGACTGATTCAGACGCCGAGCAGTTTCCGACCAACGACGGAGGTGCAGACGATCATGATTTGATGTGATGTTCGAGATCCTCAGCTTGCCATCACCTGGAGCCGTAGCAACGCTCTTTGCCCTTTTGGTGTCTCGATGCCAAAGGGGGAGAGAGTTTAGGGATTTGCGTTTGTGTTGTTTCCTTGTTGCGAGTGTCTTTGTGGTTTGTGCTGTCTTGTGTTTTCTCGTTGTCTTTGTTTGGTTTGGTTTGGTGCCAGTGAGACCTAAGTTAGTCATATGGTGTGAGACATATGCTTCCCTATCATTACCGTATTATCTATGTCTATTCAGTACTGTAGTATCTTATGAATTGCATGCTTATCCTATTTTATACTAAGGGAATCTTGGATTAGGGGGTCTCCGAACAGCCGGACTATCTCCATTGACCGGACTGTTAGACTATGAATATACAAAATTGAAGACTTCATCTCGTGTCTGGATGGAACTCTACTTGGCGTGGAAGGCAAGCTAGGCAATACGGATATGGATATCTCCTTTGTAACCGGCCTTGTGTAACCCTAACCCTCTCCGGTGTCTATATAAACCGAAGGGTTTTAGTCCGTAGAACAACAACCATAACATACAATCAGGCCATAGGCTAGCTTCTAGGGTTTGGCCTCTCCGATCTCGTGGTAGATCTACTCTTGTACTACCCATATCATAAATATTAATCAAGCAGGATGTAGGGTTTTACCTTCATCAAGAGGGCCCGAACCTGGGTAAAACATCGTGTCCCCTGCCTCCTGTTACCATCCGGCCTAGACGCACAGTTCGGGACCCCCTACCCGAGATCCGCTGGTTTTGACACTGACATTGGTGCTGTCATTGAGAGTTCCTCTGTGTCGTCGCCGTTAGGCTTGATGGCTCCTACTATCATCGATGGCGATGCGGTACAGAGTGAGACTTTTCTCCCCGGACAGATCTTCGTATTTGGCGGCTTTGCACTGCGGGCTAATTCACTTGGCCATCTGGAGCAGATTGAAAGCTACGCCCCTGGCCATCAGGTCAGATTTGGAAGTTTGAACTACACGGCCGACATCCGCGGAGACTTGACCTTCGACGGATTCCAGCCACTGCCGGGCACGCCGCACTGTCACGATGGGTATGACCTAGCTCTGCCGCCGAACAGTGCCCAGAGGCCGCGCCCGCATCAGCTCTGACCCTTAGCTCGGAGTCAACTGCGCCAATCGAGGATGGGTGGCTAGACACCGCCTCAGGGGCTGCAGTCTCAATGGTGATCGAGCCGAACACCAGCCTAATCCTCTGCGAAGCCCGTGACTCCAAGGTGCCGGACTCTTTTCCGGACTCCGAACTGACCGCGCCCCTGCCAATCGAATCCGATTGGGCGCCGATCATGGAATTCACCGCCGCGGATATCTTTCAGCACTCGCCCTTCGACGACATTCTGAATTCACTAAGGTCTCTCTCTTTGTCAGGAGAGCCCTGGCCGGACTATGGCCCACAGGATTGGGATGCGGACGACGAAGAAATTCAATGCCCACCCACCACCCACTTAGTAGCCACTGTCGATGACTCAACCGACATGCTCGACTTTGACTCCGAAGACATCGACGGTATGGACGACGATGCGGGAGGCAAAGAGGAACCACCGCCCACAGGGCACTGGACGTCCACCTCATCATATGACGTATACATGGTGGACACACCAAAAGAAGACGACGACGAGGAACGGAAGGACGCAACGAAGGCTTGTCCCCTCGAGGAGCAGTCAAAGCGGCAGCGTAAGAGCTGCCCCAAATCCCGCCTCAGCAGAAATAACGATCATACATACCCAGCGTTGGAGCAGGGCGAACCACTGCCGGACCACGGCAATACGGAGAATCAAACCGAACAAACCAATTTTCTCAAAGATAATAGTCCGGACGACATAATGCCGGACAGGCACCCGGAGCAGCAGAATGCCCGTCAAAGGCTTGTTGCCACCGTGAGGAGTCTGAAAAAGCAGAAGAAAGGCTCAAGGCTGCGCAGGACACACTCCAAATCAGATGGAGTAAAATACTCAACACAGCGGCGAAGTATGGTGGTAATCGCCCCACCAAGAGCTACCCGAAGCGGAAGTTGCTACCCGAATTCGATGAGGAGGCCCTAGATCCCCCACAACCAAAAATCAAAACGGCCACCTGGCCGGATAGACGACCTCACGGCCAACATGGAGCGGCAAATAACTCCACTCACAAGACAATAAGCGAACCACACGAGGGCTCGCACCAAAAGGACGGCGCAACCAGATCCATCTATGGACCACACAAGCGCACCCGAGCATGATGTAACACAACAAACATCAGAACAACGCGGTACACCCAGATACAGGGGCGCCGCACACCCCCTATGTTTTCACCGATGAGGTGCTGGACCATGAATTTCCAAAGGGATTCAAACCCGTAAACATAGAGGCATATGACGGAACAACAGACCCTGGGGTCTGGATTGAGGACTATATCCTCCATATCCATATGGCTCGAGGAGATGATCTCCACGCCATCAAGTACTTACCCCTCAAGCTCAAAGGGCCAGCTCGGCACTGGCTTAAAAGCCTCCCCGAAAACTCCATTGGAAGCTAGGAAGAGCTCGAAGACGCTTTTCGGGTAAATTTTCAAGGGACTTATGTCCGATCCCCGGATGCAGACGATTTGAGTCATATAACTCAACAGCCCGGAGAGTCAGCCCGAAAGCTTTGGAACAGGTTTCTTACTAAGAAGAACCAAATAGTTGACTGCCCGGACGCTGAAGCCTTGGCAGCTTTTAAGCATAGCATCCGCGACGAATGGCTTGCCAGACACCTTGGCCAAGAAAAGCCAAGAACGATGGTAGCATTAACAAGCCTCATGACCCGCTTTTGCGCGGGTGAGGACAGTTGGCTAGCCAGATGCAGCACCAGCGACAAAGCACATCCGAAGTTAGAGATGAAAACGGGAAACCACAATGCAGCAAAAATAATAAGCATCGGAATAAAGAAGACAACCCGAAGAGCACGGCGGTACACGCCGGATTCTGAAGCTCTCGGCCAGGTCAGCGAAAGCCGCCCTCTAAAGGCGCTAGAGATGAACTGTCCAGCCTGAACAAAATTCTGGACCAAGTATGTCAGATCCATAGCACCCCTGGTAAACCCGCTAATCATACCCACAGAGAATGTTGGGTCTTCAAGCAGTCCGGCAAGCTCAACGCCGTACACAAGGGGGAGGATACACCAAGCGAAGATGAGGATGAGCCTCTCAAGCAAAACACTGGGGAACAAAAGAAGTTTCCATCAGAAGTCAAAACAGTCAACGTATTACACGTGATCAAGGGAAGCAAAGCGGCCCTCCCAGATAAATATGCCCAAGGGCCTATCACCGTGAAACCCTGCCACTGGTCGTCTCAACCAGTCACTTTCGACCATCGTGATTACTCAGCAAGTATCCGGCGGGCAGGATGGGCTCCCCTGGTATTAGACCCAATAATTAACGGATACCACTTTGCACGAGTCCTGATGGACGGTGGCAGCAGTTTAAACCTGATATACCAGGATACAATCCGCGAAATGGGGATAGACCTAGCGAAAATTTGCCATAGCAACACTACCTTTAAAGGAGTAATGGCAGGCCCAGGGGCTCACTGCACGGGATCCCTACTACTAAAGGTTATATTCGGCTTCCCCGATAACTCCCGCAGCGAACATTTAACCTTCTACATTGCTTCGTTCCAATGCGGTTATCAAGCACTACTTGGACGTGAAGCTTTTGCTCGCTTTAATGCAATACCGCACTACGCTTCCCTCACGCTCAAGATGCCCGGTCCACGTGGCATCATTACAGTGAACGGAAGTATTAAGCTATCTTTGCGCGCCGAAGAGAATGCGACTGCCTTGGCAGCCGCACACTAAAAACGGCCTCACCAACTAAAGCATTTGATAGGTCGTCAAGACCACGAACGCGGTTAGACGAATCCGGTGCTGCTATATGTAATTTGTACCGGACTGATGGCCACACCCCTATTACAAATACAAGGGGCTCAACGCGCGCAGACAAGTGGCAATTTCTACTCATTTCTAGTTATACATGGTTTCTTTAAAAACTATCTTTTTGCACGACAACTTTTTCACCTAAGTTCCTCTCTTTTACTAATGATCATCGTGCTACACCCATCCAGGATACGACACA
The DNA here is from genome assembly GCF_018294505.1 of Triticum aestivum. NCBI lineage: Eukaryota > Viridiplantae > Streptophyta > Magnoliopsida > Poales > Poaceae > Triticum > Triticum aestivum. The sequence continues at coordinate 286,877,298 of NC_057812.1, forward strand.
ACGGAGACACAGGCGCAGACGTGCAGCAGGGACCCGCTCCAAGGATTCTTTTTAGATTAAGACCCTGCATAAACCTTTTTTACTGTCTCTTGTTGATACACATCCACCGAATTCTCAGCATAATTGAGAAGGATGCTGACGTCTTGGCATGTGGCCACGTCAGAATAATGCACGTACCTGGACACAAGGGGCTTCTTACAAAGGGAACTATTTAGGCCCGGTTTATACCATAAAGACTGAATACCTTAGGGAGTGTTCGGCGTCGCGAGTTTGGCCTTATATGCATCAGCTCCGAATCATTGTCTTTGGTCAAATGTTGGGTTTGCCTGGCTCCTGGTTTTTGGTGCCTTACGTTCCGCTTTATCGGCTAAGGCAGCACTAGGAGAACTACTGCGATTGTGCCCTGGTTCATCCGGACGAGCACCTCAATAGAGAAAGCCGAAAACTGACTGTCATGATATAGCGTGAGACTGGTCAACCACTCGATGACCTATAGGGATGTTAGAATTCCTCCTCCTTAACGAAGGGCCGTTTCCCTGCCAGGCATGTACGCACCCCAAGATCGGGAGAGTGCGGAGCCACCAGGGGCTATCTAGTAGCCCCACTGTCAAACTCCTATGGCTAAGTGAAAGTGTTAAAGCATTATAGTTCGGTTGCCTCGTTCGCTGTGCTATCACCTCCTTAGTAGGACCAAGACGTTGGGTTAAGTGTGAACACGCATTTTTTGCGAGCACCTCCGTATTATATGCGTGGGGGCTGAAGCCGACGACTTCAATCTTTCAGGTTATACACATGTATACATAAACGGCCGCACAGGAGGCATCATACTACTTTCAGGCAAAAGTATAAACACATCCTTATAAAATTTCATAAAAACATTATGAGAATACATATCACTCAAACATAATATTCTTCGAGCACTTGGACTCTATCAAACGAGCACACTCGAGAACCTCCTCGAAATAGTGCTCGGCAGCCACTCGGCCTATGGCCGAACCCTGTGCCGCAACAGTGCTAGCGTCCATCTCCGCCCAGTATGCTTTAACACGGGCAAGGGCCATCCGCGAGCCTTCTATGCACGCCGACCTCTTCATCGCATTAATGCACGACACCGCACCAAGGACCTGGTGCACTAAGCTAAAATAGCTGTTCGGCTTTGGCTTTTCCGGCCATAGCTGATCCACGACAGACCTCATGGCGAGTCCAAACAACCTATTTAGTTCGGCCCATTCGGCTAGCTGATCAGTCAAAGGAAGCGGACGCTATGGAACATTGAATTGTGACCAGAACAGCTTGTCCACCGCACGATCTGCTTGACCTTGGAAGTATTTGGCTGCATCGGCAGCGCTCGCCGCCAAGTCCATATATGCATCTGTCGAACTCCACAGCCGATCCAAAGGGGCATACCGTGGATCTCCGAACTTCCTCCGTAGCATGAAGGGCTTCCCAGCCGCAATATCCCCGGCTTCCCGCAGCTCCTCCTTCTTCGCTCTCATAGCAGAGCGGGTGTCTTTGTCCGCCATCGTGGCCTTCTCAAGGTCTGTTGCCTTCGCTCGGTTATCTTTTTCAAGAAGCCGGCAACGATCGGCATTGTCTTTTAATTCTACGACCATCTTGGCCATCTTCTCTTTGCTCTCGCAATGTGCGGCCTTTTCGGCTTTCAACTCTTCGGCCGCCTTCAGAGCAGCTGCATTACTAATCCTCGCTTGTTCCTTGGCTCAGGCAAGTTCTGCCCGCAAGGTTTCCACGGTGGCAGCTCCATCTATAGTCACAACATATTAAAGATACTGGCATCATGCTGCTCTTACTATGTGGCGTTCACCAGATAATAACACTTACCCTGTGCCTCGTCAAGCCTCTTGTTAACAAGCTCGATGTCGGTGCCTGCTGCATCCAGTTGCCGTTTTAATTCGGCAAACTCACTAGTCCAGCTAGCCACCGGAGCTTCCACCACCTGCACATAAAGGCATTCTGGTTATTGCCTGGGACTATGATCCTCTGTTCGCTGCCGTTCTCGACGACAACCAGAGTCTCAGGGGCTACTATCTACACAGGGCACACCTAACATGTGTGGTACTATCACATATTATCTCACGTACCTCAAAGCTTGTCAGCAGACTCATAAAGGCTTCATGTAATCCACTTTTGGCAGACGAAATTCTTTCCATCACCGTACCCATCAGCGTACGGTGCTCTTCTGAGATGGCCGCCCACCCCAATAGCTCCCTCAGAACGTCCGACCGCATACCAGACAGTGCCGGACTCTTTTGTTCGCTCTCCTCGAGAGCCGGACGCTAGGGACTTCGGGGGTCTATGGGATTATCTTCTGACCTCACCGGATCCGGAGAGGCCCTCCGTGACGACACTTCGGGGTCGCCCGCTTCTTGAGCGGAGGAGTCCGAGGGAGGCGTTTCACTCTCCATCATCTCCGGAAGAAGATCCCCCATGAGCTCAGCTGAGAGGGGCTAAGGCCCGAACTGCAAGATATATGCGGCGGTTATTTTATCAGAAGAAAGGTAGTATACCTTCACTATTAAAGTATTTTTTCGATCACTTACGACTCGTTGGAGGGCTGATCCCCCCGCGGACTTTGTGCGGCGAGAGCACCCCCGAAGGCAGGACCCTCTATTGGAGACTTCTTCTCCCGTCTGGAGGCCTCGGCTTCCGGATCCATGGAAGCAGTCCTCTTCCTCCCTCGGTTATCCTCCTTTATGGAGGCGCTCGTTCCCTCGGTTGGAACTAGCAGCGATGGGGGCCCGCATCTGCCCGTATTATTCCCCCTTGTATCTTCCTTCGAGGGCTCCGGGCAAGGTGCGAGCTCGAGCATCTTTTCCAATACCGGATTTTCCAAACCCTCAGGGAGGGGGGCCAAACACCGAATCATCTTCGCCTTTGTTAGCCAGTCCTGGTCAAAGAGTGAATTCTCAGAAATAACTTCATGATGAATAAAAGATGGTGTGTTCGGCTAGAGGATTTCTTACTTGTTCGGCGACGCGGTTACTGCTTAGGCCCACGTCCTCAGTAGTATCCGGACACTCTATTTGAGGTCCGAAGAATGACTTGTACATCTCCTCGTGTGTCAGGCCGAGGAAACTTTGAATGGCACGCGGTCCTTCTGGGTTGAACTCCCACAAGCGAAGGGGCCGGCGTTTGCAAGGCTGGACTTGACGAACCAGCATAACTTGCATTACCACAACCAAATTAAAATCTCCCTCAAAGAGATCTTGAATGCGGCTTTGCATTATAGGTACGTCCTTGGCTGGACCCTACCTCAGACCTCTGCTAATCCATGACATTAGTTGTGGTGGGGGGCCCGAGCGGAAAGCGGGGGCAGCCGCCCACTTGGCACTTCTGGGAGCCGTGACGTAAAACCACTCCCGTTGCCATAATTCGGGCACCTCTGGAAAGGAACTTTTCGGCCATGGAGCTCCTGCCATCTTGCCTATTGATGCACCTCCGCATGCTGCATGTTGCCCCTCGATCATCTTCGGCTTCACTTCAAAGGTCTTGAGCCACAGGACGAAGTGATGGGTAATGCGGAGGAAGGCCTCACACACAACAATAAATGTTGAGATGTGGAGAAAGGAGTCTGGAGCTAGATCGTGGAAATCTAGCCCGTAATAGAACATGAAACCCCTGACGAAGGGATCCAGAGTGAGGCCTAGGCCTCAGAGGAAGTGGGAGACTAACACGACGTTCTCGTTTGGTTCGGGAGTTGGGACGACCTACCCTCGAGCAGGCAGCCGATGCGAAACCTCGGCAGTCAGGTATCTGGCCTCCCTCAACTTCTTGACATCCTCTTCCGTAACGGAGGAGGGCATCCATCGGCCTTGAAGGCTGGATGCGGACATGATTGAAGATCTGGAGCACCTGACCTGGGCTTTGGGTGTTGGAACTCGAGGCGGGGGAGGGGTTCGATTGAGCACGAGAGGGAAAAAGCGAAAACCTTGTCCCTTTATAAAGAGGGTGAATATCAAGCGTCCTCTCCGTAGCCGTTTAGGACTTGCCTATAATCTAGGAGTCCTAGACACGGTTGGGTTACCCATGACCGTATTAATGAGAATCCCGTAATTGGGGGAACACGATCTCTGCTTTGACAAGACGTGTCAACAAACCGCCTCATGTTATGTGTGGAGCTGGTTGAAAAAAAACGGTTCGAATAATTACCGGGCCATGACATAACATCATGCTGCCAAAACAAGTCAGCAAATTGGATTTGCGAAAATATTATTCTCTCTATGGTGGTATGTAGAACTTATTTCGCAGGGTCGGACACTATCCTCGTATTCAAATTCTTCTGTGATGTATTCGGAGAAGGAACCCGCCTTGCAATGCCGAAGACAATACTGCGTGCCGGACTCATCGGCATTGAAGTCTGGTTCAGGGGCTACTGAGGGAATCCTGGATTAGGGGGGTCTCCGGACAGTCGGACTATCTCCATTGACCGGACTGTTAGACTATGAAGATACAAAATTGAAGACTTCGTCTCGTGTCCGGATGGAACTCTACTTGGCGTGGAAGGCAAGCTTGGCAATACGGATATGGATATCTCCTTTGTAACTGGCGTTGTGTAACCCTAACCCTCTCCGGTGTCTATATAAACCGAAGGGTTTTAGTCCGTAGAACAACAACCATAACATACAATCAGACCATAGGCTAGCTTCTAGGGTTTAGCCTCTCCGATCTCGTGGTAGATCTACTCTTGTACTACCCATATCATAAATATTAATCAAGCAGGACGTAGAGTTTTACCTCCATCAATAGGGCCCGAACCTGGGTAAAACATCGTGTCCCTGCCTCCTATTACCATCTGGCCTAGACGCACAGTTCGGGACCCCCTACCCGAGATCCGCCGGTTTTGACACCGACATATACCCTGCTCTTATTTATCCTGTGCTTAGAATCTTTGGACTATAAAATATTGGGGGAGTGTTGATCTGAATGTGTATGTCTTGCATTCCATTGGCACCACTAACTAGGTGCACACATTCAGGGGGAGCCCGTCTATATTTTGTAGTTCTAAGTATCCTTACTTTTATGTATTTTCCGTGTGCAAATCCCTGGTTGTCATCAATCCACCAAAAAGGGGGAGATTGTTAAGGCATATCTCTCTCGATGTAATTTTGGTGATTGATGACAACATATTTGCGGACTAACCTTGTGCGTTGAGCATTTCAGAGATTCATCCTGTGGCTCGAGACGATTTCTCTCCCCTCGGAGTGTTCTTCAAGACGGTCCAGCTCTTTGGTTTCTTGTTGGTGGACTAGTTCCTTAGGAGTCTCCGTTCTATCAAGAGGAGGTCCGGTTTGGTTTGTCTAGGGTGGAATCATCACATACACTTTCGTTTCACACCCTCTGGGCCTTCCCGCGTCGTTGGAGGTCCTTTTCCCTGCGGATTGAGCTGTCTTTTGTCCCAGTGGTAGTACCGCTTGTGGTCGTCAGCGGCAGTACCGCTGCGGTACCGGGCCACTACCGCCTCGACTCGAGGGGGACATTTCTCGTGTCGGGTTGAGCGGCACCTGCAGCGGTTGTAGGAGCAGTAGTACCGCTCCAGAGTGGTAGTACCGCCCTGCCACCGCGGCAGTATCGTGCTAAGCCCGTCCGGCAGTACCGCGCTGGGTCAGTCCCTCCTCTGTCTTCTTTTCCTCTCTGCTGGGCAGTAGTACCGTAGGGGGGAGCGGTAGTACTGCTGGGTTCAGTGGTAGTACCGCTGCCCTCTGCGGTAGTACCGCCCTCTGCGGGGCTGTTTGGTGGGGTAACGGTTGGATTGTTGCCCCCACTATAAAAGGGGGTTCCCTTCTTCCCCGTTGACTTACCTCTTCCCCCTCAAGCTCCATTAATGCTCCAAGCTCCATTTTTGCCCGATCTATCTCTCTAGCCAATCAAACTTGTTGATTTGCTCGAGAGTGGTTGAGAAGGCCCCGATCTACACTTCCACCAAGAGATTTTTGATTCCCCCACCTATCCCTAGCGGATCTTGTTACTCTTGGGTGTTTGAGCACCCTAGACGATTGAGGTCATCATGGAGCCATAGTCCATTGTGGTGAAGCTTCGTGGTATTGTTGGGGGCCTCCGATTGAGTTGTGGAGATTGCCCCAACCTTGTTTGTAAAGGTACGGTTGCCGCCTTCAAGGGAACCAATAGTGGAATCACGGCATCTCACATTGTGTGAGGGCGTGGGGAGAATACGGTGGCCCTAGTGGCTTCTTGGGGAGCATTGTGCCTCCACACCGCTCTAACGGAGACGTACTTCCCTTCAAAAGGAAGGAACTCGGGTAACACATCCTCGTCTTCACCAGATACACTCTTGGTTATATCTTACCTTTATTCGTGCAAGCTCATTAGTGTTACTTCTCTTGTTTGCATGTTTGTTTGTTGTTGTTGCTTCATATAGGTTGCTCACCTAGTTGCATATCTAGACAACCTACTTTGATGCAAAGTTTAATTTGGTAAAGAAAAGTTAAAAATTGTTAGTTGCCTATCCCCCCCTCTAGTCAACCATCATTACAAAAAAGATACACTTCCGTGATGATACGTGTTTGTCAAAGTAGGTCGCTTTTTTTGTCATGCATGTACATCCATGACAAATTTATGACAGAATCAAGATAGTCATACCTGTGCTGTCGTAGAAGTGTTCCATGACATTACCAAAATTATCATCACGGAAGTGTCCACTTCCATGACGATAAATCGCACGTCACAGAAGTGCTTTCGTCAAGGGTGACGGACACGTGGCATCCACCGTAACGGAACGTCGTTAAGCTATCGGGTCAGGTTTTGGATCCGATAACCCGTTAATAGCCCCGACTAATGGGGATTTTCCACGTGTAAAATCATCATTGGCTAGAGGAAACACGCGTCGGCTCATCGTCGAGACAGATGTCATCCGCTCACTGGACAGAAGGCGCTTATGATACGTCGACACGTGGCACGACCCAACAAGTTTAAATGGGCCGGCCCAACTAAAGGCCCATAAGATTTTGTGGACCGTAATGGGCCGGTCCAGCTAAAGGCCCACGATATTTTGCAGACCATAATGGGCTGGCCCAGCTAAAGGCCCACAAGATTTCACGGGCCATAATGGGCCGGCCCAGGTAAAGGCCCACAAGATTTTTGTGTGCCTTAATAGGCCGGCCCAGGTGAAGGCCCACAAAATTCTTGCGGATCATAATGGGCCGGCCCAGCTAAAGGCCCACGAGATTTCACCGACATTAATGGGCCGGCCCAGCTGTAGGCCCACAAGATTTTGAGGACCCTAGTAGGCCGGCCCGTTAACTGGCTACCATGTTTTGGGCCAAATGCCGGCCCATGTTTGATACGGTCTATTAATGGCCTGCCACGCTCCGGGCCTAATAGTGGCCCATATGAGATCCGGCCCATTAAAAGCCTACCACGTTCTGGGCCAAATTACGGCCCAGATTAGGTCCGACCCTTTAAGAGGTTTTGGGCCTAATTATGGCCCATATCAGATTCAACCCCTCAACTGGACACTATGCTTTTGGGCCCACTTGCTAAAGGCCCACTTAGTAATTCGGCCTGATATTAGTTTTGGCCTGTTAAGGGCCCGTTTAACATTTCGGCCCTATATTAATTTTAGCATGTTAAAAGCCCGTCATATAGTTAGGCCTAACTACGGCCCGGTTTGCCTCCGGCCTACTCGCAGCCGATATCTGATTGGGCCAAACAAGGACTGAGACAATTTTTCGGCCTGTTAAAAGCCCGTGATTTGATTCGTACAATCATGGGCCGGGGTTCATTTCGGGCTGCTGCCGGCCCGTGAGCTGATCGGCACGTTTCAGGCCCAACCTACATCGTGATTGCATGATGGCCCGATTATGTACCGTAATTTTACGGTTTGGCCGGTTTACTGCGAAGACAAGATATATATACAGTAAAATAACTGCAACATCATGAATAAGAAAAAACCTATACTATACAATAAAGAAATTACGGCATATTACATCCACTGGGCATCAAAGTTCGCCACTATGATAATAAAGCACAAGCATACAACAGATTACATACACTGGGCATCAAAGATCGCCACTAGTGCAAATAAACACGCCGACAAAATAATATACAAAACCAACAACACTTCAATAGAGTTCAAGAAAGGTTAGCCCTGCTGGGGAGCTGCAGCGCAAGCAGCTGAGCAAGATGATGAGACTGCGCTTGTTCAACACTTATATCTTCCTCACTCTGAAAGATAAACAAGCAGACATATGACAGGTTTTGCACATAAAAGTATCAGTGCCGACAATTCATCACATTTCTTACTGACGAATAAAGTGACAAAGTTTAAATTTACATTAACACAATATGGTATTGTTCAGGTCAAGACATGGCAGGAAATGACATTGTGAAGGAGTTGGCAGCTTCACGACACCACTGGATTACAAATCAAGACCTCATAAGTATCAATGGTTAGTGTGCTGTCAATTTATACCATTTCAGATTGGCAAATAAAGAGATGGTTTAAATAATAGTAGAATGATATGACATTTTTCATAGTTAAGACATTGCAGAATATGACATTGTGCTGTAGTGGGTAGGTTCACCACACCACTAGATTACAGATGAAGAACAGGAGCATACATGCAGTGCAAAAGAAGATCACTTGCTCTGTATAGTTTAATTTACATGGTCTGAAGAAGGAACTTGGTTGTACAACTGAAAACTTAAATTGAGAAAGGACGAACTTTTGTTTATGAACTACATATAATAAACTTTAAACAAGCAATTTGACGCAAACACCAAAAATAAACAGCTGTTGCAGTCATGCCTAACCAAATATATACAACAAAGTTTGAAAGCTTGAGATGGACAAACTTACATTATTGGTGAAGAAAAGCTCTATGAAGGCCTTGTCCATGCTGATGGGGGGGGGGGGCAATTCAAGAAGTTTACCACAGAATCTTCTTCAAAAGCATTGCCTTTATTCTACATTTTGTTAAGAGTAAATATAGATGTGATAATATACGAAAAAATGGAGAATATTTAAGATAAGATGAAGAGTGATGCTACATAACCAAGTAACTATAAATGTAAGTGCAGCAATACAGGCAAAAGGTACAGCCAAGAGCAATGCACAACTAAACTTCTTCAGTACCAACCTTATGGTAAGAGTAAATATAGATCTGATGTGTAAAAAATGGAGGGCAAAGAAAAATAAGCTGCAGAGTGATGGTACATGAACAACTACCTGTCATTATAAGTACACTGATAAAGGACATCATGTACTTACAAGAACAATGCAGAGCTAAAAAAACATTGGCATTGGATATATTCTACACTATTGTAACCATTCATACAGATTAGATAATTTGGAGCGAACAATTAATAAGCAAGCTATCATGCATACTGCTGTCACATAATGAACTAGGTATGTATGCAAGTACAGTGATACAGGAAAACAGGTACTAACAAGAGCAAAGCAGCGGGCAGCATATTTGAGATATCATGTCGTTCTTGTCAAACCGGAATTCTTCTTCGAGCAGACTTCCTGCAAAAAAGATCCGTAAGGCACATGCGGAAAAGTAGAAGTTCAAATTTTCATGTGATTTCATAGACAGTACGTCATCCTGGGAACGAGACCAGTGCATAACAAGGTTTTTCCATTCAATGTCTTCTAAATTTAGCACAGGAGACTTCACTAGAAATTCGTTTATAGACTTGCTATCAAAGTGTGATTTCCTCAGGTAACACCGATACTGCTGCAATGCTTCCTTGAAAAGCACAAGCAAGCTTTGCTCGTCATGACTATCCAGATTGACCCTCGCCTAGTGTAACGCCCCGAGACCGATGTGCCAGGTGTCTTCCTGTTATTCGCTGTTGTTGCCATGTCATTTGCTTGCGTGTTGCATCTTGTCATGTCATCATGTGCATTGCATCATCATGTTTTCAAAACTTGCATCCGTCCGGGTTCCCCCAGTTCCGTCCGTTGTCCGTTCTGAGGCCAACCACACTTGCACGCGCCTGCGGCAGGTCCGAAATAGTATTTTATAAGTGGCCGGAAGATGTTCTCAAAATGGGATGAAAGTTGACGTGTGGTCTTATTATAGTGTAGATAGACCACCTGTCAAGTTTCGTCGCGTTTGGAGATCGTCTGTTGCCCCAACGGATAACTATAGCGGCAGTATAGCCGGTCTAACGTCAGACGTTTTCGGTCTCTGAAAACTGTTGCCGGACTTTCCCTCTCTTTTCCTCCCTAGACCGTCGTCACATTTCACTACACACCCTCATGCCCTACCTAACCCCTCTCGTCAGCCCGCGGCTCTCCTCGCACGCGTGTCCGAAAAGCTGTCCCGAACCCGACTCGGACTGTCGCCACCGTTGTGTCCGGAACATCCCCAAACATCTACAAAACGTCACCGTTTTCTTATTTGGACTCCCTAGCTATTTTATTCGCGACCGTCCGATTTTGATCGGAGGCTCCAGATAGTCCCTAACCAAAAATCCAATACTATAAATAACCAGTCAAACACTAGCCTATCCTGTCCAATCCACCAATCCTCCTCCTCGCCGCCGCCACTCTCTTCATCAGGATCCTCCCAGAGCCATCCACCCATTCCTAGTCGATCCCGACCAACTCCCTCGTTTTCAGCACCGGTCCAACATTCTCCTCCCCTCGATCCACCCAATCCCGCAACCTCCTCCTCCCGAGAGCCCCGGCCAGAGTACCACCGAGCAGAGCATCGGCCGACCCCAGCGCCTCGTCTCTTCGAACGAACCAGGGACGAACGCCTCGTCGTGCGCCCCTGCTCTTTCTTCTCTTTCCCTCTCTTCCTCCCTGACCCTTTTCTCGTGCCCGTGTCCTGCAGGAGCTCATCGCGCGCCGACCGTCCCGAGCTCCAATCCGCGACTCCCCCTTGCCGGAGTTGAACCCAGGCACCTCCCCGCTACTCCCCGTGCCCTCGTTCCCAAGCTCCATCGAGAGGAGAGGAGCCCCCGCAAGCCACTGCTCCGCCGCTGCCCTCGTGCCCGTGCCCGAGCTCCTCCCGATCCAGATCGACCCCGCCGCCTCACGTCGCTGCTCCGGCCACCAGGCCTTGCTGGAGCTCCGACCTCGTCGGAGATGAGTAGCCGCCGCCCTGTTTCCTCTCCTCCTCCCTCTGATTGTCTCTCCTGACCACCCACTCCCCTCTCCTGTTTCTCTCTGTCAGGGACTGAAGCATGGCCGCCGCCCGTCCAAGGACGCCGCCGCCCGATGGATCCTTCTCCGCCTGGAGCTTCTTCACCTGCATCCGCCCCCCTCCATCCAGATCCACCGTCTCCGCCTCCCTTCCTTCGTCTCCGGCGAGCAGCCGTGCCGCCGCGGCTCTGCTTCCTGTCGAGTAGTAGCGAGCGCGTTAATCGACGAGTCCTGCCCGTGTTGACCGAGCCTTGACCCCCTCCCTTTGCTTCGCTCGCGCGGCCCAGCGCCTCCTCTTCGCCCGTTGACCCCAGCTCAAGCCGGCCCACTCCTCCACCGACTGTGCTTGGCTCGATGTGAGCAGCTCCTGTCCTTTCCTCTGATGGGCCAACTAGATTCGGCCCATGTTGTTTTTTCCTGCCAGGACGAATTTTCCTATTATCTAGAGAACTGCATATTTACAGTTTACCCCTCCATGTTCATGCATTAATAACACTTGAACCGTGCATCGGTTTAAAATGGTTTAAATATGTAAAATGCTTAGTTTTTCATCTAGTTTCATAATATGCCACTTTCATCTATGTTTAAAATGTTTAAATTGATGTTTGCTTATATTTGCCTATTGCCATGTTAAAATGATTTAATTCATAACTAAATAACCGTAGCTCCATTTTTAACAAACTTTATATGTAAATGGGGTAGAAAATTGCCTAGTTTAACATGGTGCACTCATCTTGTATGTTTAACTACTATAAAATTGGGTATAGGGCAGAACAGCACCAAACCTAAAATATGCACATGAGGAGTTTCTGGACTTGTTGCTTGTTGTTCCGGCCTCATTTAAACTTGCCTAGATAGGTAGTTTTGTTGTGTTTCACCCCTTGCCATGTTAAGAACATTTAATATTGTTGGGTACATAACGAGATCGAACTAAATAACTTGTCGTGGTGTTTCGTCAATATGCAACTCGTTGCATATTGCTCTCCACTTAATTTTTAGGGTTGCTTGTGCATTTTGCCATGCCATGCTCCATTAAACCGGACATGCATCATAATTGTTTGTTCATCATGCCATGTCTATGTGTTGGTTGTTTACTATGTTGTTTGCTTCTTTCCGGTGTTGCTTCTTCGGGTTGGTTCCGATAACGTCGTGTTGTGAGGATTCGTTCGTCTATGCCCGTTTGTCTTCTTCATGGACTCGTTCTTCTTCCTTGCGGGATTTCAGGCAAGATGACCATACCCTCGAAATCACTTCTATCTTTGCTTGCTAGATGCTCGCTCTTTTGCTATGCCTATGTTGCGATACCTACCACTTGCTTATCATGCCTCCTATACTGTTGAACCAAGCCTCTAACCCACCTTGTCCTAGCAAACCGTTGTTTGGCTATGTTACCGCTTTGCTCAGCCCCTCTTATAGCGTTGTTAGTTGCAGGTGAAGATTGAAGTTTGTTCCTTGTTGGAACATGGAGATGCTGTTCCTTGTTGGAACATGTTTACTTGTTGGGATATCACAATATATCTTATTTAATTAATGCATCTATATACTTGGTAAAGGGTGGAAGGCTCGGCCTTATGCCTTGTGTTTTGTTCTTGCCGCCCTAGTTTCCGTCATATCGGTGTTATGTTCCCGGATTTTGCGTTCCTTACGCGGTTGGGTAATAATGGGAACCCCTTGACAGTTCGCCTTAAGTAAAGCTCTTCCAGCAATGCCCAACATTGGTTTTACCATTTGCCACCTAGCCTTTTCTTTTCCCTTGGGAGTCGCGCTCCTGAGGGTCATCATTATTTTACCCCCCC